>NC_092335.1:565440000-565740000 GCF_046630445.1 Rutidosis leptorrhynchoides | reverse complement strand
CATACTAATATGTTTTTAACTAATATATTACCAATTATTTTGATAAAACTTTAATTAAATTATATATCATATATTTATTATAAGTATAATTATATTTAAAGATACTAATTGTAATAAATTATGAAACATAAGTAAACTTAGTTGACCAAATGGAATATGTGTTAATATATATGTAACTAATATATGTTTGTGAATCCGAGGTCAAACCTACACTTGTTAAATGACGTAATATGTATTTTTACTACAAAATACAGTATGGTGAGTTTCATTTGCTCCCTTTTTAATTACTTTTGCAATATATATTTTTGGTCTGAGAATACATGCGCTGTTTTTATAAATGTTTACAAAATAGACACAAGTACTTAAAAATATATTCTACGTTGAGTTGTACCACTGGCATACTTCCCTATAGCTTGGTAACTACTATTTACATGGTTATTGTAAACGCGAATCCTGTTGATAGATCTATCGGGCCTGACAACCCCAACCGGACTGGACGACCAGTATTCAACGGTTGCACAGTACTTCGTTTAGTAGGCTACACTTGGTACGGTGTAGTGAGATTTCATAATAAAGGGAATATGCGACGTTGATTAAATGTTAAGTATGGTTACCAAGTGCTCAACCACTTAGAATATTTTTATTAAACATTTTGTATACATGAAATCCTGTGGTCTATTAATATATGGAAATGATTGTTATGATAAACCTATGAACTCACCAACCTTTTGGTTGACACTTTTAAGCATGTTTATTCTCAGGTACGAATTAAGTCTTCCGCTGTGCATTTGCTCATTTTAAGGACATTACTTGGAGTCGATCATCGCAATGGGACCAAATGTTGAAGACTTCGTCCAGGTGGATAAGGTCGGGGTCTTTACAGATTACTCTAGCAATTTTGTCCTTAATTTATTACTTTTAATCTTTTATTCTTAATAACTTTGAATCAATTGTGCTCTAAATGTATAATCAAAAATGAAAATTTAGTATTTATTTGATCTATCGTGAACCAAAGAACTTTTTAAAAAGATAATTAGTATGGACAATGTAATTAGTAATATTTAGGTAGTAATTAACAATTCGTCATATTATATTACGTCTGAGATAATAAAAACTTAATTACTATTACATAGCAACAAATATGTTCTTTTAAATCTAAGCAAATAAGACAGTTTGCACTATTAGAGCTGTTAACGAATCAAATTCGAGTAATAAAGAGTTGAGTTATGCTCATTAGGCTTTTAACGTTCGTCGGATGGAGAGACTGTTCTTGCAACATTTGCAAACCAGAGTGACTATCCTTGTTAGAAAAATATTTAAAGACTGAATCTGCAATTTCCTACAAACTACAAGTACCTACCTTGTAATTTTGTCAATAAATATACGCGTTTCCTTCGATCATCACAATCATCCCAATATTATCGCTTTCTCATTAAGCATCTTCTCAAAAACCCTAAAGATATCTTCTGCGTTATCTCGTCGATTTCATACTCTCGGAAACCCTAATTTTCAATCGCAGGTGTCTCATCAAGTTCTTTTGTCTAATTAGGTATGAATTCGTTTGATTTATGTGTTTCTTATGTAAATCTCGTTTTAGATATGCCTGTATTGATGTTTAATATTAATATTAATATGCTTGCCTCGAATCAACAGAAGAATTTATTCAGTGTGTTTAAATGATTTAGCAACTAATTTCTGTTGAATTTATCGCAAAAAGGTTTTTCTAGTGGAATTGATCGATTTTGTATTACTATTTTGTGAAAGTTAGGGCATTAAAATAGTTAGATTACATATTTAGGTGGTGGTTAGGTCAACATATTGAATTAGCGCACCTTCTTAATTTGAAGCTTTATTTTCTGTATTGCTATGGAGTGGTTCTATTATATATATATATATATATATATATATATATATATATATATATATATATATATATATATATATATATATATATATATATATATATATATATATATATATATATATATATATATATATATTACATATTACATATTACATAATATAAATAATTTTTTAGTTTAGTTGATTAAGATGAATATATGTTTGATGGAACTGTGTATAGATGGCAGGTAAACCACTTACAACTGCTGCAATTGCAATGACTGAGAAGAAAGTGGACATGTCATTAGGTACATACTAATATGCACTTTGTTTCTATATATATTTTATAGTATATGTTTAGCTGTCAAATAAATTTACCTAATAAGGTTTCGTAACTGTTTTCCTGTCAGATGATATTATCAAAATGTCCAAGAATGGCACAGGTGTGAATAAATCAAAGAAACAAAGAATTCCAGTACGAAACTTCTCTTTTTATGTTCTTAGATATGTCGTGTATATATATATATATATATATATATATATATATATATATATATATATATTTTATTGATATTCTACTTTGTGCAGAATAAGAATCAGAAATATTCAAACAATGTAGTTCAAGATAAATCTATGAAGTTGCGTCGTTTTATGGATTCGAGATCTGCTCTTAGACAGGTCTGGTATTACATAGCATATTTTGGTATGCATTGTTTTAAATTGATATCAAGTTTGAAAATTTGCTTTATGATAATAGGGTGCTCTGGCTCAGAGGAGATCCAACTTCCAGGGTAATCAGTTCCCTTTGGCAGCTCAGGCTGCTAACAAGGCTGCAGCTGCACCTATCCACAGTAGAAACTTCAATCAGAACCAGCCAATGACTTCATATAGACAAAGGCAAGCTTTCTGCTATGCATGCTTTTACATTCACGAATTTTTTCTTAAGGGTAGGAAATGTGGGTTGTAGTTTAATGATAGCTTGATGCATGATATCCTATTTTTTACTTATTTTCAATCATTCATGTGTTGTGACAAGTATCTGAGATCAATTTTATTCTGTATGTGCATTGATGCAGGTAAATTGTGGTTTTTGTGACTTATCACTGGCTTTACCATGTGCTAATTGGATATATGTATGAACCGTCCCATCACCAGAAATATAATGTCGCGTCTGATTTGGGCTTAAAGAAAGCTCGCTTAGTTTATTAAAACTTTTGAGTTAAGGCACTTGGAGAGAGCTCAGGATATTAGGCTTGAATATTTAGGCATGTCGACAGTTAATCTGCATTCTGTACGCGGTATACATCTGCTTAAGTTGCTCCTCGGGGTCATTTTTTCCTGACAGGATGGGTGACAAAGGGTATTTGAAGCAAAATTAGGCGTTGGGTGGAAAAAATCTTAGTGTTTCGTTGTTTTGGAATTTCAGCAGCAGGGTTATATCGATGGGCCCTCCAAGCCCCTATAAAACGATCTGTTTGATGTTGGCTAATGTTTTAGGAATATTTCTTGGCCTAGCTTTTGACCTTTTCTTCGAAGAGTCCTTTCGAAACATCTTTTTACTTGACAATTCGTGTTGCTTGTAGAGCGCAAATTTTGACTCCCTTATAAGAGCTCTCAATATTTCCATTATATTAAGAGTTACTGTAAAAATATCTAAAGAAACTTGAGGTATTCGTCTCGATGTCTCTTGGCCTATCTTTAAAGTATTCTTCTTGAATATACTTGATCTAGTATTTGTCATTTCTTTGGAGTTAGTTTGAAACATCTTTTTACATGAGAAGACATGTAACTTGTAGAGCGGCTAACCAGAATTCTGAAGCTTTTAAGCACCCTGATGCCGTTTTTAATACTAAGACGATTTCATCTATGGCTGTCATAGAGCTTGTGATCAAGAGTAGGATCATGATTGATTATAGTAATCTTGCCAAGGTTAGAGGGAACTTACTAGTTGTACTTCACGTGATATCCATATCGTCTCTAAAGATCATGTCATATGGAAATGCGGTTGTAGTTTTTTATTTTATGATCCAATTTAGCTGATCCCATAATTGGTGAGCTTCCCAGTTACGGACTTTCGTTTTGGCTAGAAGATTAAGCTGCTCTTCCTTTAAAAGTTCTGAACCTGTTTATGTTTATGGGATCATTCATTTGAATGTTGGACCTGGACGCCATGTGGGTAACTTGGCTAGGCTTCTCGAGATGAATTTGGATTTTAGTATTTAGGGGTTGTCTCGTCTCTCTTCTTGCTTCAGTCTGAGTACCCAGTCACAAAGAACGTTATATATGGTTGATGGATGAAAATATGCTCTGGTGACAGTCTTCTCAATTTTTGGTTTGTTTTCAGTTATTATTTTCCTTAAATTGATCGATGGTAAGTACAATAGTTCTTTTTTATGGTCTGTGCAACCACTGGTTCCAAGTGTTGATGGTAGCTGCAGTTTCCCTTTAGACGTATTCTCGATTTCTTTTCCCTCATATTGATTATTTTGTTCTGCAGGCCTGTGCGTCCACAGTTTCAGAATAAGTCTGCAAACGGCGGCTTTGCTGTTAAGGTACTGCTTTCATTTGATTTGAATCAATATATATGATCAAGGTTGCCAAACTTGTTACTCAGTCGGGACTAATCGGCAACTCAGTGATTAATAGGATTGGACTTTCTAGACATGAAAATAAATATTTTTAATTATATTTATATGTAAATACAGAAGAAAACCTTAAATATATAAACTATAACATAATTGTTCATTTGTTCAAAAATTCTAATTTACTAGTTTAAATTCATATTAAAAATGTTGAAAATTTTTGACTTTGACCGATTTTGATGGACTTAATTCGACCTTGACCCTTTTAACTGGCGTTGACAGGCTAATTAAACTGATTTTAAAAAATCGAAGATTAATCGAGGATTTTTACGAAAGTGTATATGATCACATATCAGAATTTGCTAATAGATCCTTACATGCATGTGGGACCATAATCATTTTTCTTGTAGCGTAAGATAATTGGAAAAGGATGCTCTGCATAGATAAATGTTGGTTCGGTTTTTACCACTTGAACTAATATACAATCTGTTGTTTTAATGTGTGATGCGTTCCTTGTCCTAAACGGACCTATATCTTGGTTAATGAATCAAAATTATACACAACTGGTATTTGGCTGGGTGGCTGGGGCTGTAAGTCAACAAGTCATAGTGACAATGTTTTTTTAATTTATGCAGCAGAAACAAGTGGTGAAAGTGGCGACAAAGCAGAGGCCTCAGACAATGGATTCGTTATTCGCAAACATGAAGGAGCAAAGGGTGAAGGCTTTATCTCAGCAACAAAACAACAACAACACAGGAAGAAGAAATGGAGGTGGGCAGTCAAGACCTGGACCCCCGTGGACTAGATATAATCATTGATGATCAAATTGCTACGCTTTCACTGCTATCGGGTTTGTATCTATTGGGCATACAACTTGGTGCAAATTCCTAATAGAATAAAACTCTATATATCTGGGAAATGAAACAGTTGCACAATGTATTGTTCTCCATTCTAATATTTTTTTCATATGTTAATTTTCTAGGTTTCTCATATTATTATTCTCTAGGAGTGAAAACATACTCTAGAAGAAAATTATGGTCCTTGCATATGATATATAATGGAAGTGAGATAAGTCTTTTTAAGAAATTAGACGTCATAACTAAATATGTGGTAGATGAATAAGAATAGTTGAGATTTGCAAGTTACAACATCTTTAATCATATGAAGATATGATTCTATGATATGTTTCGTAGTGATCTTCTTATTATCCAGATCAATGTGTAGGCTTTTTTTTTTTTCAAAAAAAAATAAAAAAGAAAAAAACTAATGCTCATATAAATCAGGGCATTTTCCTTCCAAATGGACATTGGAAACGGAGAAGCTCGTATTTAAAAAGTAACCATCAAAGTTAATATTATTTATAAACAAGCCTCTCTAACACTTCGAAAATAAAACCTTACAAACAACTAATCAATTATAAATCAATAGATACACAACAATATAATGAACTAAATCAACCCAAGAAACATAATGGACCGTTATAATAAACCTCTGAGCTGCGTTTTTCAACTTAACGTTGACTGTCTCTTTTAAAGAGTTCTTCTCGAACCAATTCTCACTTTTTGTAAGATAACACTAGCGGAGTCGTTACACACCATGTTTCCCCGGACAACCGTGTGATCATAACATAGAATGCCGCAAAAGCCTCCACGGACGTAATTTCTCTCCTGATTGCCAATGAACCGCCATCTCTTCCATCTTGAGGATCCATAAACATATTTTGAATTGCGTCCACGTAATACAAGTCGTCAATGTTATCTTTAAGCTTGTAATCACCCGAAGTGAAAGTCTCATTCGCCATCTTCCTTGACCTCAGGTTAAGTTCCCTAAGTAATCGTCTTGAAACATCCTTATTCAAAACATACCATGTTTTACAAAAATCGACACACGAGGGATCCTCACAATCACAATACCATCTTCCATTAGGACCGAACAAACCGGTTTACACCTCTTAACTTCTTATTCAACCTTTCGATTTGCCAACAATTCTTCCTTCTTTAACTTCTCCTTCTTCAAACGAGCCAACCTTTCCGCAAAGTAATCAGTATGGGTATCGTATGTTATCTAGGTTGGAACGGGAATGAAATCCATTCTTACATTCCCATTCTTCTACTATATTTAGACTTTTTATCACCGTGTATGTAATGTAATGTCTTCTTTTAGATTAGGTTTAAATTAGTTTTTCCTTTTTTTATTATTTTTATAATCATTTTTTTAGTGCAAGCATATATAGTTAATCTTTTGGATGGTTAGAACCTTAGGCCAAACAAAAAGGTAGCAGTACGTTGACTATGACTTATTTCATAGGGTTGACTTAGTTGGTCAAAGCCACGTTGCGTAAAAAACTTCATTCTCAATTCTCAAGTTTGTTCATTATCACGAAATTAGGCCACAAACCACACGTAAGGTACTTTGTTAAAACATTCACTTTTGTAGTAATTGATTTATGTATAGTACCTAAATAAAATTATCGTATGAAATTGTCCGTTCGATCGCTCCCATTTCCTCTATCTATATATATATTTTTTGACAGCGATTGGGATCAATCGAGGGTGACTAAACCACCCGTTGCGATCATCTCCATTTCGACTATGCCGATGCAGCGATAATAACCTCGCACTCATCGCTGTCCAGGAGTAAACTTTGAAACCGATCCAAGGGCACGGCCAAATACGTGATTTATTACTATTTAATTTATCTATATTTATGTTGGCATTTAATCACGATGTGGAATTTATTTTTTATGATAACTGCGTAGTAAACAATGTTTTTTTTGGAACAGCGATATTATATTTAAAATATGTTAAGATGACTGAATTCGAATAATAAGAATATGTAACAGCAGTGTTTATTTGTTACTTGTTCTGCCTTCAATTATTAATTTACATTTTTTATATTAAAAATAGAAATTTTAGTATATTACTTCAGTAATATAAATATGTAAAAATGATTGGGTGACACATGAGTCTTTTAGAAAATTATTGTTTTATATATTTGAGTTTGAATGTTTGATGTTTGATATATATGTTAATAATAATAATAATAATAATAATAATAATAATAATAATAATAATAATAATAATAATAATAATAATAATAATAATAATAATAATAATAATAATAATAATAATAATAATAATAATAATAATATAAGCCTAATAAAATAGTACTGTTTACATAATTGTCTGCAAAGGACAAAGTTCAATAGTAAACGCCTTCAATTGTTTATATTCGGATATAATTAGCTAGCCAACGTATATATGATCATATAAAATAATGAAAAAAAATTACATAATAAAGCCTAATTTATTTAGAGCTACTGCAAAGCGATATCGGTTTTATATGAACATTAAAACATAAATACCAAAACATCAATTTTCATGTATGTATGTACAATCAAGTTTCCCATTTACATACTGTAATTGTAAACACAATTAAACAAAACTTAAGAGTTCGATAATTTTTTGTTATAAATGTGTACGATCTCTCTTAATATCCGGGGTATTGGGCAAATGGGTAAAATCAGTTGGCTACAGCGTATTTGTAATAAAGAGAAACCCACAATTCTAGGGCTACAAGAAACTAAATGCGAACAAACCCAAAATAATATCATTGAATCATTCTGGGGAAACTCGGATTTCAAATTCGTACAAAAAGATTCGGTTGGTGCTTCAGGGGGTATCATTATGATATGGGATTGTAATATATTCTCCTTCGATTATGCTATCGAGGGAGAATTTTTCCTTGCTATATGCGGGTCATGGGCGGGGTATGACTCAAAGATCGCTCTTATCAACGTCTACGGCCCACATTCCCCATCCAAGAAAATCAGACTATGGTCAGAGCTATCCTCTCTCGTAAACTCTCTCACGTTCCCATTCATCATCTTCGGTGATTTTAATGAAGTCAGAAATACTTCTGAACGCATGAACTGTGAATTTAATCAACATTGGGCTAATAACTTTAACAATTTCATTAGCAATTCCGGTCTCATTGATCTGCCACTCGGCGGAAAAAAATTCACTCGAATCTGTATAAAAAGAATGAAGTTTAGTAAACTAGACAGATTCCTTGTCTCCGATGAAATCCTCAAACTGTGGCCTAACATCTCCTCCAAAACTCTTGACCGTGACCTCTCGGACCACTGCCCCATACTCCTTAGGAATACCTTTGCTGACTCCGGACCTAAACCTATTCGCGTTTTTAACACATGGCTCGACTTTAAAGATGCTGATTCCGTCATTACTCGGGCATGGTCACTCCCAACGACTGGAAACCGCCCTGACTGTGTATTTCGTAACAAACTCAAAAATGTAAAAATGGAACTCAAAAAACATAGTACACAACTTGATAACATCGACTCCCAAATCCAAGATCACCTTAATGCAATCAACGAATGGGAAGCCATTGCTGAATCTAGACCTTTGTCCGAAACAGAGAAAAATAATTGGTTAAATGAAAAATTCTCTCACCTCGAAAAAGAAAAAACTAAAA
Source organism: Rutidosis leptorrhynchoides (assembly GCF_046630445.1). Taxonomy (NCBI): domain Eukaryota; kingdom Viridiplantae; phylum Streptophyta; class Magnoliopsida; order Asterales; family Asteraceae; genus Rutidosis; species Rutidosis leptorrhynchoides. The sequence continues at coordinate 565,731,082 of NC_092335.1, read as the reverse complement.
CCAACATGCTAAAACAAAAATCAAGAATTAAATGGGCCCTCGAAGGCGATGAAAACTCAAAATACTTCCATAATTACATTAAAAAACGCACAAGTAAAAACAACATACACGGCATATAAATTAACGGATCCTGGATCTAAGACCCCAACGTCATAAAACAAGAAACATACCTCTACTACAAAAACCTCTTCAAATCCAATAACCTTAATAACCATTGCCCCTTCGATAATGCTCCCCACCTTCAATACATCTCCCCCCAGGATAATCTCATACTCGAATCTGAACTCAACGAAAAAGAAATCTGGGACGCACTCTCCAATTGTGATAGCTCTAAGGCGCCCGGTCCCGACGGCTTTAATATGAAATTCTTTAAGAAATACTGGGACCTTATTAAACACGATCTCATTAAAGCACTCGAATGGTTTTGGACCAACTCCGAAATCTCCAAAGGCTGCAATGAATCTTTCTTCACCCTCATACCCAAAAAACCTAATCCCATCGGTTTGAACGAATACCGTCCTATTTGTCTTATCGGCAGTTATTATAAAATTCTAACCAAAATCCTCTCTAATCGCCTCGCCAAAGTCATCCACAAGGTCAATGGGGTAGAACAAACAGCCTTCCTCAAAGGTCGCAACATCCTAGACATCGTTCTTATTGCAAACGAAATTATCGACGAACTTAAACGAAAAAAATGCAAAGGTCTGATTTTTAAAGTTGATTTTGAAAAAGCTTTTGACTGCATCGAATGGAACTTTCTGTTTAATACCATGCACTACATGGGATTTGGTCCGAAATGGATTAATCTCATTCGTGCGTGCCTTTCGTCCTCATCCATTTCCATCCTTGTTAATGGCTCTCCCACAATGGAATTCTCCCCTGAAAGGGGCATTCGCCAAGGTGATCCCATTTCACCTTTTCTCTTTATCATCGTCGCTGAAGGACTCAACATTCTTACTAAACGGGCACTTTCTAATGGCCATATTCATGGTATCAATGTAGGGAATGACAACGTCACGGTCACCCACCTACAGTATGCCGACGACACCATCTTTTTCGGGGAATGGAGTAAAAGGAACGCCAAAAACATTTCCAAACTCCTTAAATGCTTCGAGAAAATCTTTGGACTCAAAGTCAATTTCTGAAAAAGTAAACTTTTCGGTATCGGAACTTCCCCTCCCGAAACCGAAGAAATGGCAAACTACATTAACTGTTCTACCGGTATCACTCCCTTCACATATCTCGGCCTTCCTATCGGTATCCCCTCATCACACCCTTCATCTTGGCATCCTATTGTGGAAAAGTTTGATAAAAGGCTTTCCGATTGGGCTGCCAAAACCGTATCTTTCGGAGGTCGGCTCACCCTCATTAAATCCATACTAAGTAGTATACCGCTCTACTACTTCTCTCTCTTCCATGCACCTACCTCCATCCTTAATCTCCTTGAGGCCAAAAGACGCAAATTCTTTTGGGGTGGGACATCCTCTGAAAACAAAATTAATTGGGTAAAATGGGATCAAATTCTACTTCCTTACAAAAACGGTGGGTTAAACGTGGGTTCCCTATTTAGCAAAAATATCTCACTACTATGCAAATGGTGGTGGCGTTTTAAAAACGAGGAAAATGCGCTTTGGGTTAAAATTATCACAAGTATATACGGGAAAGGGGGGGTTGGAATTTGACGTTTCTTGCAGGAATATTTCAGGTCGCACAGTTTGGAAAGAAATCATCAAAGCTGGCAAGGTTGCGAACAAATGCGGGACTTCCTTCTCTACTGCCATCACAAAATGCCTCGGAAATGGTGACTCTATTAAATTTTGGAATGACATTTGGTTTGGGTCGGAACGTTTCAGCACACTTTTCCACAGGTTATACATGCTCGAGTCCAATAAAGAAGCAACAGTCGCTGAAAGAATCACGCAAAATAATGGACTTTCACTCGGTAATTGGTGCTGGTCACGATCTCCATACGGCCATGTTCTCAATGAATTAACTGAACTAAACAATATAATTTCCTCCGTGACATTGTCCGAAAAACCCGACTCTTGGAAATGTTCTCTCGACCCTTCGGGCACTTACACCACCAAATCTATGGCACACTTGATAAACTCCCTTAAGCTTGGTGGTAATACCCTCAACATGACGATTCCCCGCAACAATCTACTACCACAAAAAGTCTTCATTTTCATATGGCGAGCATTTCAAAAAAAGATACCTACTAGATTCGAATTAGACAAACGTGGTATTGATCTCGACTCCATCCTTTGCCCTTTATGCGAATCGGACATAGAAACCATTGAGCATTCTCTTGTTCTTTGTCCAAAATCGGCCCAAATATGGAAACACGTACTAGATTGGTGGAACCAAGACCACTCACTAATTTCAAACCTTAATGACGCTATCATCAATAAGCAAACTTTCACACACAACAATCTCGGCTCTTCAATATGGCAAGCAACCAAATGGATTACATGTTACATGTTATGGAAACATAGAAACGCAAAAGTATTCTCCAAAAAAGTCTGGTCCATTGCATCGATCCTCTCCGAAATTCAATCTCAAAGTTTTAGCTGGATCTCCAAAAGATTGAGTAAAAAGAAACCTATCATATGGCACCAATGGCTCATCAATCCTTCATTCTTTGTGGAGGATCCCCCATATCGTGTCGGCATCGGTTGATACGCTCCTACTCTCAAGCGTAGCCCTCGAATACTATATCTTCTACTGAGGGTTCGATTAATCGGGTTAGTCTGTAGTAACTTTGTTGGCGCTTGATCGTCACTGTTCCTCTCTCTACCCCGGCTTGTTTTTTCAAGTTCTTATGCCCTCGCTAGTCTTTATGGTATCCGACGGCTACCCTCATAATTTAGTTCCCCACAACATGTATCTCCATTTCATTGTATAGATGAGTATAGGATCTTGTAATTAAATATTCCATTAATAATAATATATTTTGCTTTTCAAAAAAAAAAAAACATGGTAATGCTTGATATTACAATACAAGCTTTTAACTTCGCAAGTTATGTGTATAATACTTGAAGCAAAATATAACTTAAACTTATTAACCTACCGGAGCATTTACTCATCATTGTTAAGTAGATTGGTTACATAAATGGTTTAAAAACTTAAATAGTGACCAAAGTGTAAACAAATAGATATGATTTATTTGTAAATTGTAAGTTATAATTAAGTAAAAGATGAGATAAATTTCACTAATGAGTCTATAAATTTATTACTTCATTAATTTTGAAAGGTTTAATACGTAAAAAGGGTGTGATAATAAATTTCAATTACATGCTCGTGTTCAAATATTAATTAAAATCTTTATTGTTTAATAGTTCTATTTTGAATTTTCAAAGTCTTTATTTTTTAACTTTGACTTTAAATAATTTTTTTTATATTATATAATATCTAATGAAATCTATATGAATATATTAAGTTTTATATGTGTTTTCCTCTGGTATAGATTTCATCAAATATTATATAACATAAAAAAGATATTTATAGTCAAAGTTAAAATAAATAAAGACTTTAAAAAATTAAAACATAACTATTAATTTGAGACGGATGAAGTATAATTTAATAATTTATTGCGATGATATTCAATCCCAATAACTAATAATGGAATGGGTTCGATGCTTCACAAGCCACAAATAAAATGTTAGGTAATTTACTTATATATATGTTTATAAATTTTTTTACAACAGTGTATATGATCACATATCAGAATTTGCTAGTAGATTAGGTAATTAACTTGTTGATAAATTCGTCTTTTCGTCGTGAACATATTTGTTGATAAATTCGTCACTGTATGAGTTATCGTTCAAAAAATATATTTTAAATTGAAAAATTTCTAATGACAACATACAATTTAACTTGTAATTTTAATAATCTAACCCCAATTTAACTTGTAAATTTTAATAATCTAACCCCCCTTGAATATAACTTTTCTCAAATGTACCATTATTTAATGCACAATTGGTTTCTTAATGACTATAACGAGTAATTGAGCCAACTTAATTACCATTTTTGCCGAACAGTCTGATAAATAACATAAGTTTTTTAAAAAGAAAACAACCCTCGGGATTCAAACATGGGTTGTTTAAGTATGAAAGGCGCATGCCAACCATCCAAGCACCCGTGAAGTTGTTATAGGGAAATTGGTCAATATGCCCCAATTTCCTAAAGTCTTTAACAATAAGCCCTTAAAAAGTCGAAATTTAAGATTTGCACTCTGTCCACACATCACGCACCACACATCACGTTCCAGGAAAATGTTGGGGAACACACCTTGACTTACAGACATATCAAGGCCTGATTTGAGAACACAATGTGGGGCTAAAGACTACTTATGACGATCGTGTACGGCTAGCTATTATTATCATCATAGATACAAGGTTACAAAAGACGTGAGACGGGGTCGAGACGGCCGGGTCCTAAAAAGGTCGAGACGTTCAAGACGGGGTCGAGACGGGGGTCGAGACAGACTTTGACCAAAGTTGACTTTTAAATATATAAGTATATAAATGTATATATGTGTACATATTTTAAAGTCAAAAACTTTAATTGACTAATTTGTACTCATAATTGCTATCCCCATTAATATAATACTGAAAATTTAAACTAAAATACGACAAATTTGACCGATTTTGCCGACTTTCTGGCTTTTTCGAATTTTGAGAGACTTTGACATGATTTTTTTCAACTTTGACTCGAATTTTGACCGTTGACTCTCATATTAGACGGTTTTCTTCGAGACGGGACGGGCTAGTCACCAAACCGTCGCAACGGGCGTCGAGACGTCTCGAGACGGGGTGTTTTTGCAACAGTGCATAGATATGTGAATGATGGGTAAGCAACCACATTACAAGATTGACAATGCGTTTCTACATTTTATCGAGGATTTTAATGATATAGCACAATATCTGTGGGGTTCTCATGTCTGAGATTATACGTAGCCAGTGTTAAAAGGCACTGTAACATCCTCAACTGGGCTTAGCTGTAAGAATACTATATTACCCTTAAGTTAGTATTGTGTTATTATATACTTTTATTTTTATTTAATTTATTATTTAATAATGATGTAGTTAGGACAAGTTTGTGACAAGGGTTACAGAACATGTTTGTTTATTTAATTTGGACTTCGTTTGGGTCACCAAATGACATACGAAAGATATCAGATAACTGATAAATACCCGTGTGTTGCACAGTGTGGGAATTAACCTCACTTAAAAGACTAGTGCCGTGTCCTTCTTCCCATTTCTAGACCTTTCTTTTCAAATACACCGTACCTACACTTTCACACTCATCAAACCCTAATCTTTAGATCTTCGAATCTTTTTTACTATCTTGTTCCTTGTGATTTACTGAGTCTATCAAGGTAAGAATCATAGCATTTCATGCTTTAATCTTTGAGAAATTTGAGTTTTTGTGTAAAGTTTTACAAAGTGAGTAATTTGGGTCAAAATGGTTAGATTTGATGTTGTTTGAGTCCAAATCTTGTGGGTTTATGTTTCTACATGTTTAGTGTCTTTGATTTGGTCAGTTTTGAGGTTGTAATCGAGCTCTAGAGCAAGAATTGGTTGATTTTGGGTGAAAGTCATAGCTTTGTTCTTCAGCTTATGCAGATAAACACAATCGGCCGAGTGTCTTGAGACACTCGACCGACCGACTCGACCATCGACCGAGTGTGTACGACCCACGGCCGAGTGTGTCTGTGAGAGACCATCGACCGAGTGACTAGACACTCGGCCGAGTGAGTGTAGACAGTCGGTCGACTGTCTATGACAGTCGACTGAGTGTCTTTGGCAGTGAAATATCTTACTAAGTGTTGATTTTTAGCCGTTAGCGAGCGCTTTTTGATACAGAAATTTTTGTACTGTGTTGTTTGATGTTAACAGACAGCAACTAACTTGATTTGCCTTATGTTCATGTGATAAGGATAAGGAAGTCGCTCAGTAGTAGATTATCTGAGCTGGTTGATGGTATTTGGTGAGTGGGACTAACTGGAGTATATAGTATAGAGTAGCATGTTATATTATGATTGTCATGCTTGTTAGATTTACTTGTTACTATGGTAGTTAGTATGTTGTGATGACTGCATGTTAGTTGATGCTTTTCTGTTGGAGCCCAGTGCATCCCTATTGTGTGGTAGCCTCGGTAGGAGCAAGGTTGAAAAAGACGCGAGACGGGACCGAAACGGTAGCGACCTTAAAATGTTACAACGGAAAAAACGGGGTCGAGACGGGGTCGAAACGGATGTTGACTAATGTTGAGTTTTATATATATAAATATATATTTACACATATTTTAGAGCTAAAAAACCTTCGTTGACAAGTTTGTACCTATAATTGCTATTAGCGTTAATATAATATAAAATGGAATAATAAATTAAGTCAATTTTGATTGATTTGACCGACTTATTACCAATTTTAACATAATTTCTGACTTTTGACCGGAGTTGACCCAATTTTTCCTGCATTTGACCTGACTTTTGACCGTTCACCGGCTTATAAGAAAACGGGACGGGGTCAAAACGGTTTAGTCACCAAAATGCCGCAACGGGCATCGCAACGGACGCGTTTTACAACAGTGGGTAGGAGAGATCAACCTGCGAGTTGGGTTCCTCATGTGGTAGCCTAGACAATCATGGTGTATATATATGTGAATGACGCGTCTGTCGCGTGTGGATTATGTATATACATACGGTAGTGGAGGAACTTCTGGTAAGCCCCAGTCTGATCAACTGGTGGTTAATGGTTTGGCCGAGCCGCCAGAGTCTCTGTAGACGGCACTTGGGTGATGTTTATGTGTTAGTTTTTGTGACATGATTAGTATAACGGTTTTCGTGTACTATTGCCTGTAGTTAGTCGTACTCACTTAGCTTCGTGCTAATTCCCCTCCATTTCCTCCCTGCAGGTTGTAGCTTTGTAGATTTTGCTTTTGGGAGAAGACGGGCATGATAATGTTATGTTTGTCAGGAGTCAACTCTGATGTGGTCTTTTATAGTTTAAACTGTGTTCTTTTGTAAACCGAATGTAATTATGTCTTGTACGTTTAAATTATGTATAGTGTTTAAAAAACACGTGACACTGGTTTTACTGTATTGACAATAGTTAAAGTTATTTGGTAATTAATAAATAAATGCTTTCACCACGTATAAAAAAAAATTAGCAGTGTCACAGGCACTCTTTCAAAGCGTGATTTGAAACCAACTGCTAAAGTAAAATACACTATTCCTGGATTCGTCTAGACATTTCAGGTATTAATTAATTAGTCGTGTTTAATGATATAGCACAATAAAAGTTAAAATAGTATTTTAACTTAATGATTATATACTTCTAAATTGAAGATTTGGATTTGGAAGATATTCTCAAGGCAAATTGGGAGTAACGAAGGTCTCAGATGATGCTATTTCGAGGGCGGTTTACCAGAAGCGTCGGAGGAAAGCACTTTGGAAGGAGTGTTTGGCTGTGCTAAACTTGGTAATTTGTTTCTTATTTCCGCCCGTTAACATATTCATATATCTTTTAACATATTTTTCGTTTTGAATCGGGATGGTGTTGCTACTGATGACAGACCTCCTAGGACGCTGGAGCCTACGCAGGCGGAGGCAACGTCCGACAGGTGGATCGCTTATTTTGACAGTGAGGTTATTGCTACTCAGGCACACGGAGCATCTTCACCGCCATCACCAAGAACACCACCATTACCAAGAGCACCCCCATAACCTGCACCCCCTTCTACGTCTACCGCATCTTACGATGTTCGAGACAAGTTGAATGACCTGACAAGATGGGCTGCAATGATTGGACGACGTATTGTAATATCGTGAGGTAATATCGTAAAGTTATTGTCGGGAAAGAATGTTGGTTTATGCTTAACGATAATATCAATCTTAACCAACAATAATAAGTGTGTTGATGATGACACATACACATAACCAAAAGTGATGGTAGACATCTTGACATAAATATACAAGTTCACTAATCCACACTTACTCTAGAAAAAGACCAAACAAAATGAAGCTTAAAATAAAAACAGATGCCAAGCGGTTTGGTCCACGGTCGACCGCATGTCAGACCGTGGGAATCCTGTACCTTGGTTTATGAAACCAGGTACACGGTCGACTCCACAGCTGACAGCGGATCGACCGCAGAATGTTCTGTCCAAATCTCTTGATCAAATAAAGTTTAACCACTTAGGGGCATATATAATTCACGAAACCTGTTTTAACATGCTTAGAATAGTTGCCCCTTTTATATCTAAAAGAGTTTTGGACACTAGAACACTAATCTAGGTTAATCACACCTAATGACACCTTAATGACATTTTATCCTTGATTAAGGATAACACATAAGTGTTACAGGATAACTTGTGCTCCTAAAATGTATTTAGACATACTTAGGATGGTCATCAAGTTCCAACCAAGATTTGCTCCTTCCTTGTACATGTGTTGAACATTAATGCATACTTATACATTAATCTTGTAAATGCCACATTGCAAGTAAACTTACATTGTAGGGACCCGTCCTAATCCATCTGGACGAATACATTACATTTGGTTACATCGCGAGGTACTTGACCTCTATGTGATACATTTTACAAACATTGCATTCGTTTTTTAAAAGACAAACTTTCATTTCATCGAAAGTTGACAGGCATGTGTGATGACCCGAAAAATTTCGACTTATTTAAACCAATTCTCTATACGATTTATTATTTTGACACGTTAAACAAAGTGTGTTAGATTGAGTCTCAAAATTTTAGAACTGTTTCATATATACAATTACCTTTGACTACTCTCGACGATTCATGAATAATTATATGTATGTATGTATATATATATATGTACAAGTAAAAAACGACTTTCCTACAGTAAAACACTATTTGCTACAGTAAAAATGACTTTGCTACAGTAAAAAATGACTTTGCTACGGTAAAACACTATTTGCTACAGTGAAACCGTACTTTGCTACAGTGCTACAGTGAATTACTACAGTGAACACTATTTGCTACAGTAAACACTATTTGCTACAGTACACTATTTGCTACAGTGAACACTATTTGCTGCAGTACACTATTTGATGTCGACGAACTAGCAAACAAAAACAGATAAGGCGACCATGCAATCGCATGGCAAAAACACTGAAAACTCATGCGATCACATGAGCTACAGTAAATAGAAAAGTATTATAAATACACCAGCTTGTTCGACGGAAAAATTCACACAAATATATTTATATTCTCTATAATAAATATTTATATTTATAATTTTAATTATAATTATAATTTAAGTTTAATAATAATAAAGTATATACGAGGGTATTTTTAATTCGGGTTTCAAACCGTTTTAAACTAAGGAAATATTGGGTATTGTTCGGGGTATTGTTCTTGAAACCAAGGCCAACCATACAGCCGTCTACCATCATTACGTCTACGCAATTTGCCTACAATATTGAGTCTCAATATTGAACAGTGAGTTATAGATCCCTTTTTAAATACTTTAAATATTTTTGGGCTGAGAATACATGCAATTTATTTTAAACGCAATAAGACACAAGTACATACTAAATTCTACACTGAGTTAAACCGAAAATCCCTTAGCTTTGGTAACTAGTAGCTGCCAGTACATAGGATATGGACTGGTGGGCACGAATAATTGTATATGGATCCATAGGGCTTGACATCCCCGTCCGAGCTAGAGCGCTAGCCTTTTAACGGACGTATGTTATTTGAGTTTATGACACGTTGGTTTGCGTGTATTAAAACGAATGGGGTAATTTTCATTATAGCGTTAAGTTTAGTTACCAGGGTGCTCTGTTACTTAGAATCTATTGATAAACTTTTGATGAAATCTTGTGGTCTATCTTTATATACTTATGACTCGAGCAATTAAACCTATAACTCACCAACATTCGTGTTGACCTTTTTATCATGTTTTATTCTCAGGTCCTTAGACTGCTTCCGCTGTGATATGCTTGTTGTCTGCATGGAGCCTCTCATGCTTTGTACAAAGTTTATTGCATTCAAAATAAAACTGCGTTGTGTAATAAATAATTGGACTATGATGTCAACCTGTAAATTAAAGACTTATGTATTTTGGGGTTTTGCTTATACCTAAGGACTCGCCCACATGTTTATAACTTTCTTTGTTTAGAAAGTCACTTATTTTAATGAATGCAATATTTTATCAAAACGTATCATATAGAGGTCAAAACCTCACTGTGGAATCAATGATTAACGTGCCGCGTCAATAGCGATTTTGACGGGTCGTTACAGCATGCATACCATATCATAATATATCTAAACTATAAATGACTTGATAATATTCTTGATGAACTCAATGACTCAAATGCAACGTCTTTTGAAATATGTCATGAATGACTCCAAGTAATATCTCTAAAATGAGCAAATGCACAGCGAAAGATTTCTTTCATACCTGAGAATAAACATGCTTTAAAGTGTTAACCAAAAGGTTGGTGAGTTCATTAGTTTATCATAAATAATCATTTCATAATTTTAATAGACCACAAGATTTTCATTTCCATTTATAATCATCCCATACATAGAGATAAAAATCATTCATATGGATTGAACACCTGGTAATCGACCTTAACAAGATGCATATAGAATATCCCCATCATTTCGGGACTCCCTTCGGATATGATAAAATCGAAGTACTAAAGCAGTTCAAATTCTCTGATTGGGGCTTGTTAGTGCCCATAGATCTATCTTTAGGATTCGCGTCAATTAGGGTGTCTGTTCCCTAATTCTTAGATTACCAGACTAAAAAGGGGCTTATTCGATTCGATAATTCAACCATAGAATGTAGTTTCAATTACTTGTGTCTATTTCGTAAAACATTTATAAAAGCAGCGCATGTATTCTCAGTCCTAAAAATATATATTGCAAAAGCATTTAAAAATGGAGCAAATGAAACTCACAATACGATATTTTGTAGTAAAAAATGCATACGATGATACTGAACAATGCAAGGTTGGCCTCAGATTCACGAACCTATTTCAATAATATATATATTAAAACACATAATGAACATATAATGGTATTGAAACCAGTTTATATATATATATATATATATATATATATATATATATATATATATATATATATATATATATATATATATATATATATATATATATATATATATATATATATATATATATATTAGTTATATACTATATTACTTATTAAAAATATTAATGTATTTATTATTTCCAATATTATATATATATATATATCTATATATGTTATTTTTATATTAAAATAGCAAATTAATACTTATGATATATGTAATAATTATATTTTTATATAAATATCTTTTGTTTATTAAAATAAAAATTATGATAATACTAATAATATAATAATAATAATGATAGTAATAATAAAAATAATGATAATACTAATAATAATAATTTTGATAAATGTAATAATAATAATAATAATAATAATAATAATAATAATAATAATAATAATGATAGTTTTGATAATAATGATACTACTAATAATGTTCTTTAATGATAATACTAATACTAATGTTAATAATAATAATAATTATTATTATTATTTTAAAATCACGTTAATACTAATAGTAATAATAATTCTAATAATAATAATAATAATAATAATAATAATACTAAATGATAATATTATTAGTAATAATAATGATAATACTATTAATTATACTAATAATCATATTACTAATATTAGTGATAATAATAATTAACTTAAAAACAACAACTAATAATAATAATAACAACAAAAATAATAATACTTGAAACTACCTTCAAAAGCTTTTTCCCTAAAAAGAATGCCTCAGACAGGGCTTGAACTTGAGACCTCTCGCTCACCCACTATCACCCCAAACCACTAATCCATTTCTGTCATTCTAATATAATAGGAAACCCAATTATATTTCACGTACTATCTTCGGCCCAACTCCATTAACCGGCCCAACCGCTAAAACGATTTTCGGCCCAGTATCCATAAGTACTTAGTTAACCAAAATTATCGAAACCCAACTATCAAATTAGAAGCCCACGTATTAAAAGGATCAAGTCCACAAAAATCACAGCCCACTAATCTTTATTGGCCCAAGTGAATCAGTGTCTACACTTGTGAAATTTAAAAATAATAATAATTGTTGACAGGGATTTAGTGGGGAGGGCCCTTCGGTTAAAGAGATATCAACATGCCTCATTCATAATAATCATTTCATGTCTAAAAAAAACACATGAAGGGAAAAAAAAATAAGAATAACCTATTAGTAATGAAACCTCATTACATCATCATCAATCGTTTAACCTCCTCATCATTTTTTTTGTTGTTGTTGTTGTTGTGTCACGAAGGAACACAGAAAAAAATGGTTGTGGTTGCCTGCACATTCGAACAGGAATGGTATTTCACACTTTGGTTTCGTTCGTCTATAGAAACAAACTATGGGTTTCTTGATAGTAAATCACGATGGTTAGTTGTGGTGTTTTGAGGATTCACAACGAAAAAAGAACAGGAGAAAAGAAAAAATATATAACCCAGGTGGTTCTTTGATCGTGCAAGGTTATCCATAGTTAAAACAAGTGGGTTTCGTTTCTTCATTGTAACAGAAAACATGAGTGGAAACAGAAACATTAAGTAGTCGATAGTGGTGATATTGTTAAGGTGATAGTGGTTATAGTGATGGTGGCTCGCATAGGTATGGTGTTGTGGAGGTGATGGAAGATGGTGGTTGAGGAGATGGTGGCTCACGATGAAGGTGGTGGGGTTGTAGTATTCGATTAAGATGGTTTTAGGGTGGTGGACGGCGGGCATGGGTGATCGAAAGTGGTGATCGAGGATGGCGTGTTTGGTTGATCACGACAGAGGAAAAAGAAACGGGTTCTAAGGTGGTGGTGATGAGGTGATCGAAGTGGTGAATATGATCATGGTGGTTTGGCGATTTAAGAAAGTGAGTTGTGTAGTTGATCAAGCAAGTTATCAATTTTTTTATGATTCATGTAAATGTAAATGTATATATAAAATGATAGAAGATAAGAAAGACAATCTACACAACAGTAATCCCACTTCATTATTTTGATTAACACAGGTGTTAATAAATATTACACTGCCGACAGTGTCACACGGGTGATGATTCGTAGTCCGTTGTTAATCAGTGGCGGATAAAAGTACACAGAAAAATTCCATATTTTTAAATTAAATATATTTATTTATTTTGGTCATTATGGTATAAAATTCGATCCTTAATTTGTTAAATAAAAATTACATCAACTGTCCCTCTCATTTCTGGGTAAAATATAAAAAGTGCTAAAACTTAACAAGTAGTTCCTAAATACATTTTTAATAAGCCTAAAAGTTATTTAACTCATTTTCGAATCACCATTTATTTTAAGATTACATAAGTTTGAATTTAACTTGTTTAATATCAATCAGAACATCAAACGAGTATTACAATCATTTAATATTTATTTTTAATATACTTTTATTTATATATATAGATATATTTTAAATAATAATTATTATAATATCCTATTTTTATTTTATTTTACATAATTAAATTTTAATAGCAATAACATATAATATTTCAAATTATATTTTCAATTACCATATATATATATATATATATATATATATATATACACACATATCTATTTACAATTAATTGTTCGTGAATCGTCGAAACTGGTCGAAGGTAATTGAATACATGAACATAGTTCTAAAATTTTCGAGACTCAACATTATAGACTTTGCTTATTGTATCGAAATCATATAAAGATTAAGTTTAAATTTGGTCGGAAATTTCCGGGTCGTCACAGTACCTACCCGTTAAAGAAATTTCGTCCCGAAATTTGATTGGGATGGTCATGGCTGACAATAAGTATGTTTTCATGATGCATACGAGCTGAAAATTAGAGTTTTATCATCATTGAGTAATATAGATAAAATAAATTTGATTTTGTGAAGAGTACGAGTGAAGCTATCACAAAAGAGTGAAATGAGTAAATGCAAGTTCATCTTAACCGATGACGTAATCACGGTTGATTTCCGGAATTTAGGGAATTTAGAGAAAATGTTTGTAATCAGATTTGGTTCTTCAGTAATCAAGGAAATTAGAATCCTCTTTGGTTAATTACGATGATCTGTCTCGATTGCTTTGTCTAGTGTTTCACTATAAATCCACCCTCTTCATTTCCTTTATATTTTGGAGTTCCATGCTTTTGTTTTCTCTTCCCGACTTTAAATAAAGCAAGTAATGGTCCAGAATTCGTATGTATGAAGTTTCGAATGAACATGACTAACGTTCTAAGAGAGAAATTGTAATAGCACGATCTTGATTGGTTAAATTACCAGAATTCAGAAGAAAAGATAGAACTATCAGGAAGATATGTTCTCCATATATTTAGAGATTAGATAGAATGTAAGAGTCATGTAACATGGCACATAATGACGTTAAGGTCTGTGAATCATCACGTTCCATTTAGAAACTCAGCATGACTTACTGTAATATAATCACGTTGATCAAATGTCATTATATTATACTAACTCATGCTTCAGTTCCCAACACTACTTCAATAACATTCATATTTTAAATTCGAATTTTTCAGAATTTAGAACTAAAATAGTTTCTTTTATGATGTGATACAGATTGCGTGAAGAGGTAAATGATTTCAGATAAGAATAATTATGGAATTATCTTCAGAAATATGGAGGATATTTATAATGAAAGATACGATGATATCTTAGAATTTCTAATATCAGAGGATGATGAAGAATATTGTCTGCAAGGGTTTTGAGTCAAGAGCAAGGTATAAATTAATGACTTCAGCAGATACTGAATCATTTGGATTCTTTGAAGGCAGGTTTATTCTTTGTGATTGATCCACAGCCTCCTTCATGGTTTACTCAATTCGTTTTGTTTTTTTCAGTTCCAACTTTTCTGAGCTTTGTCAATATACTATTCTTCATCATCAAACTTTTAGCTGTTAAAGTCATTTACAGTTTTTGTTGCTTCATCAGCATTTTCCAAATTTGGAGTATTGATTCGTAGACTGGGTGCTTTTCAGAATTTCAGGGTGGAAGATCATAATCCTAAGACATAAATGTTATATGTATACATATAACTGTTGATGTAGAAACATTGCGAGATTCAAAATACTGATTACTAATTCCCGATAATTGGTATAGTAATTCTCGTTATAAGATGCCGATGAGTTCATGATAAGACTTCAATAGAAAAATATAGTGATTTATCGGAGAGATTTAAGCCAAGGAGCAACGAGGTTGCTGGTACATCTGCTAGTAATATGGTGGAATATAAAAAGGTTCCCCGGTAACAATAAAAGAGTACGCATATATATCAAGGTTATAATATGGTTGTTTCGAAACGAAAAATCGAAGTTGACTTGCTGAAGCTGTGACAAAATTGGCTACCTTGAAAATTAATTGTAAAGTTATTTTAGGTAATAATAATGCTAAAGGATCTAGCATAGATACATGTTAAAAGTTCACTCAGGTTCTGAGAGTTTTCCAGGTGCATGCCCATATGCATAAGTTCTCCCTTTCGTAGATAATGTGTGGTTGGATCATCCTCTCGATTGAGGTGTTTTCAAGATTCGCACGCAGATTGTAATCGTCAAGATACAAATGAGGTTTAAGATGAAATCAAGTGGCAAACTTGAAAAATTGTTTAGTTTCATATGTTATAATCAATATTTTAATTCATTTTAATTGTCAAATGTTGGTAGTCCACGGTTAACAGTCCACAGTTAGTAATTCAATAATTCATATATAATTTAATATATAATATTCAAATTAATTAATATGTCTCGTGACCCATTATATACATGTCTCAGACTCGATCACAACTCAAAGTATATATATTATTTTAGAATCAACCTCAACCCTGTATAGCTAACTCAAGCATTACTGCATATAGAGTGTCTATGGTTATTCCAAATAATATATATAGATGCGTCGATATAATATGTCAAAACCTTGTATACGTGTCCCGATATTTAAAGTGCGTAAAATAAATAACAGAAATTAAATGACGATAAATAAAATTGCGAGAATTAAAATTGCGATAATTAAATTGCGATAAATAAATATAATAAGGAATTAACAGTTAGCTAGGAACAGTTAGCTAGGATTTTGTTAGCGTGGTTTCTTAACAAAATTTCTCATAGTTAAATTGTTTGTTTCTAACAAATTTTATTTTGTCAAATGTTTTCTTCATTATGCCACTTGTCGGATTCTGATAGATCAAAATCCAAATATGAAATTGAATGAAAATGGTTATTCTGTGGTGTACGGATACGTATATCTATGGATGTAAGTAGGATAGTAAATGACTGTTGAATCAGATTCGAAGAATATACATTGTAACTTATTAATGTGAAATCTAAATATTCCTCGAGTATTACCTACCCGTTAAAATATTTTCACCATTAACAGTTTGTACAAAAGAATTTTTAATTACAATCTTTATGAAAACATATATACATATATATTTTCTTCAGATGTAATCATGGATTTAATGAGTTAATATGATATTAATCTCATTTGCTTTTCGGTTTGAGCTAGAATAAATAATCTCTAAGACTTTAGAGATTACATAATCGCCATGAAGAACGAAGATAATTGATGTAGAACGATACGTAGAACTGTGATTATACTCGAGGTACAGAATGAGATGTTGAGGCATGGATTGTTGATGGTACTGGTGCTATTATTGATGGTATTATTGGTGCCGGTGATATTGCTGAAGCTGGTAATTTTTGCACCATATTCTCCAAATGATTACTCGAGCGCGAAGTTCGTTGACTTCTTCTATTATTCCGGGATGATTGTCGGTCAGAACGAGCAGATGAATAAGGTTTAGAATTTTAGATAGAATATAATCGTGACGAGATACCCTGGAAATAAGGGTGAAAATGGTGTTTCGGGCTGATTCGCCGGTAAGTGTTTCAGGTTCTTCGCTGATAATGCTAAAAACGAACATATATTTCATAGCATTATTCCTCAAGAAAGACAAGCTTTTAGTTGCAATTGTTCTATTTACAAGTGATATTCGTTTAAATAATAAAAGGTGAAGACAAAAGACAGAGAATTGAAGACGCAAATGACCAAAAAGCTCAAAAGTACAAAATACAATCAAAGAGGTTCCAATTATTGATAAGAAACGTCTCAGAAATTACAAGAGTACAAGATTCAAAACGCAAAGTACAAGATATTAAATTGTACACAAGGACGTTCGAAAATCCGGAACCGGGACCAGAGTCAACTCTGAACGCTCGACGCAACGGACTAAAAATTACAAGTCAACTATGCACATGAATATAATATAATATATAATTAATTCTTAAAATTAATATATATATTATATTATATTTAAAAACCGTCGGCAAGAAAGGATCCAAAATGGAGTGAGCTGTAAAATCAAACTCCGCGACTCCGCGAGTTTGAAGGGGAAAAATGCCGCGAGTCGCGGAGCCCCAAATTATGAAACTGCTTATAAAGCTCGCGCATTTTGATCTTAAAAATATCCAAAATCTATCTATCTCTCAATATATGTAAACGTATATATATATAATTTATATTTTAATTTTAATTTTAATTTTAATTTCTAATAATAAGGGTATGTTAGCGAATGTTGTAAGGGTGTAAGTCGAAATTCTGTCCGTGTAACGCTACGCTATTTTTAATCATTGTAAGTTATGTTCAACCTTTTTAATTTAATGTCTCGTAGCTAAGTTATTATTATGCTTATCTAATCCGAAGTAATCATGATGTTGGGCAAAATACTAAAATTGGGTAATTGGGCTTTGTACCATAATTGGGGTTTGGACAAAAGAACGACACTTGTGGAAATTAGACTTTGGGCTATTAATGGGCTTTATATTTGTTTAACTAAATGATAGTTTGTTAATTTTAATATAAAGATTTACAATTGGACGTCCCTATAAATAACCATATACACTCGATCGGACACGATGGGTAGGGTATTTATATGTACGAATAATCGTTCATTTAACCGGACACGGGAATGGATTAATAGTCTATGGAATTATTAAAACAGGGGTGAAATTATGTACAAGGACACTTGGCATAATTGATAACAAAGTATTAAAACCTTGGGTTACACGCAGTCGATATCCTGGTGTAATTATTAAATAAAGTATTAAAATTTTGTTACAGTTTAAGTCCCCAATTAGTTGGAATATTTGACTTCGGGTATAAGGATAATTTGACGAGGACACTCGCACTTTATATTTATGACTGATGGACTGTTATGGACAAAAACCAGACGAACATATTAAATAATCCAGGACAAAGGACAATTAACCCATGGGCATAAAACTAAAATCAACACGTCAAACATCATGATTACGGAAGTTTAAATAAGCATAATTCTTTTATTTCATATTTAATTTCCTTTATTTTATATTTAATTGCACTTTTAATTATTGCACTTTTATTTATTGTCTTTGTATTTAATTGCACTTTTAATTATTGTACTTTTTAATTATCGCAATTTTATTTTATCGCACTTTTATTTATCGCAATTTCATTATCGTTATTTACTTTACGCTTTAAATTAAGTCTTGTATTTATTTTTAATATTTTACATTAGGTTTTAACTGCGACTAAGTTTTAAAATCGACAAACCGGTCAATAAACGGTAAAAACCCCCCTTTTATAATAATAATATTACTTATTTATATATTTGTATTTTATAAATTAAACTAATATAGCGTTAAGCTTTGTTTAAAAAGATTCCCTGTGGAACGAACCGGACTTACTAAAAACTACACTACTGTACGATTAGGTACACTGTCTATAAGTGTTGTAGCAAGGTTTAAGTATATCCATTCTATAAATAAATAAATATCTTGTGTAAAATTGTATCGTATTTAATAGTATTTCCTAATAAAATTTAATAGTATTTTATACACCTTAGCTTTAAACATCAAGTATTTTTGGCGCCGCTGCCGGGGAATCCAATTTCTTGCTTAAACGCCGGAAGCGCAACGCTATATATATAAAAAAAAAATTTAGTTTACTTTTATAAAAAATACGTTTTTGTAAAAATACGTTTTAAATATTCGAAAATATAAAAAGAAAAACAAAAAAAATTTATATATTTTTAAGAGTTTGTTAAATATTTAAGTTTTATAAAGTTTCTTTATTTTTATTTTATAAAAATATAAGTTTTATTTAAATATTTTGTTTTTATTTAAAACATAAAAAAAACCGAAAAAAATTATATATATAAATTTATTTTTTTAAGATTTATATAAATATATTAATTAAATTTAAAACAGAAAAATATAAAAAACAAATAAATAAATAAAACTAACCTGTCGAAAACTTGACCTGTCTCTTTTGAACCAGCAAACTCCGCGACTTGCGGGGGTTTTGAACTGGGTTCACCGCGACTCGCGGAGCCGCCCAGACAGGCCACAGTCAACCCTAATTTTGCATTAATTACGGGATAATTATTATTATTATTAATTTTAAACCCTAATTAGGGTATTATTATTATAATATTTAGTTTTAATTTTATTATTTTGTTTTATTTAGTTTTAATTAGTTTAATTAAATTTTAAAATTAATAGTTTTATAAAATAAATAATATAAAAATAATATTTTTATAAAAATTGTAATTTTTATAACTTTTAGTATATTTTTATATTTTGTCCATTTTTATTTGTTTTAGCGTAATATTTGTATTTTTCGCTCGTACTTAGTTTTAATATATAGTTTTTGCCATAGTTATTTTTACTTCTAGATTTTTAGGCTTTGCCGTAAAATTCCTTAAGTGCTTTTTCTTTAGACTAAGATCTAGGTGCTTTAGAATTTTGTGACGCCTTTTTAAGTTTTAGTTCCTTTTTAAGTTATTGTCATTTGGGATATAGTATTTCTTTTAAGCTTTAATATTTTTAGACACAACTTTTAATTTTTTAGTTTTTAATTCCTTTTTAAGTTTCGACGCGCTACTTTCTTATTTTTATTTTTCGACGCCTTTTACCTATGTATCAATTATCACTCCAATTAGTAATCTCAATTTGCAATTTTAATTTTAAGTTAGTGATAGTAATAAGGTTGGGTTAGTCGAGTATTTTAAAGTTTTATAAGTCACTCTTTTTCTTTCTTATTTCGACGCCTTTTATTTTTTAACCCTTTTCTTTTTCGACCTTTTTCGACGCGCTCTTTTTCTTTCTCATTTCTCGCCATTCTAGTTTTAGGACATAGATTTTTATTCTACTTCTTCTCTATATTTCTTTAAATTATGAAAATTTTTTTTAAGTGGTTAAATTGATAGAAATCAAAATTTTCTGGTTCGTAGTAATAGTTGGATTTGTACGTGGACCGGGTTATTGGAGCCAAACAGTACTCAATTATATTGAGACCAAACGAATCCTGCCCCTCTGCTGCATCTTTTGGCTATTCGAAACGTGGGCAAAATCAGAAAAGTCGATTAATTGGATAACTTATATAATTTTTCTTTCCTTTTAAAAACTAATAGGATATTCAGTGAATGCACCGAGCAAGACGTTCACCACCTTTTATACGTTCACCACCTGTAACTCGATCAAGACATCTAGCTAATATTACCGCCGTTGATTTTTCTTTAGAATCGTCATCCAGTCAACCAAGTACTCCAATTCAAATTTCCGATAATCCATTTTTTGAACCCGACCTCACAATTGAGAATCCGGAGAATATTCAGGGACGATTCATAGATCCTGAACCATTAATTTTTCCTCCAGAACCACCAATTATTCAAACAGAGATTGTTGAGGAACGAACCATTAAATCAGAATCCTCTAGTGATTCAGATTCAACAAATTCAATTATGGAAAATCTGGAACCTCTAAGTATGGAAGACCGAATGCGAGCTAAACGCACTGGCCAATGTCACACAATTACTCATCCAGACATTAATGCGCCAGATTATGAAATCAAAGGACAAATTCTACATATGGTGACTAATCAATGCCAATTTAGTGGTGCGCCGAAGGAAGATCCAAATGAACATCTTTGTTCCTTTAATAGGATCTGCACACTATTTAAAATCCGAGAAGTTGAGGATGAACAGATATATCTCATGTTATTTCCCTGGACTTTAAAGGGAGAAGCCAAAGATTGGTTGGAATCGTTACCTGAAGGGGCGATTGATACATGGGACGTTTTAGTTGAAAAATTTCTTAAACAATTCTTTCCTGCATCTAAAGCCGTAAGACTTCAAGGAGAAATTGTTACGTTCACACAGAAACCGAATGAAACTCTATATGAGGCATGGACAAGATTTGGAAAGTTATTGAGAGGATGTCCGCAACATGGTTTAGATACTTGTCAAATAGTACAAATATTCTACCAAGGATGCGACATCACTACAAGAAAAGACATCGACATAGCAGCTGGTGGTTCTATTATGAAGAAAACCGAAACTGATGCTTACAAAATTATTGATAACACTGCTTCCCACTCACATGAGTGGCACCAAGAAAAAGATATCGTTAGATCATCTAAAGCAGCTAGAGCCGATTCTATCCATGCCTTAGATTCCACTTTCGCAAAGATAGATGTTGTCGAGAGACGAATGAAAAAGATGACTAAGGATATACACTCAATACGAATTAGTTGTGAGCAGTGTGGAGGACCACATTTGACAAAGGATTGTCTCAGTATTGAACTAACAATGGAACAAAGAGAGAATATTTCATATCTAAACCAAAGGCCTGGAAATAATTATCAGAATAATTATCAACCGCCAAGACCAATTTACAATCAAAACCAGAATTATAACCGAAATGTTCCATACAACAACCAACAAGGTCCTAGCAATCAACAAGTATCCAATAATACTTACAATAAGCAAAGACCTAATTTTCAAAACAAACCACAAACCGATGATAAAAAGCCGAATTTAGAAGATATGATGACGAAGCTAGTTGAAACTCAAACGCAGTTTTTCACATCTCAGAAACAAACTAATGAACAAAATGCTCAAGCATTTAGAAATCAACAAGCTTCTATTCAAAATTTGGAACAAGAAGTAAGTAACCTAGCAAGGTTAATAGGTGAAAGAAAATCGGGAAGTTTACCTAGTGACACAAATGCTAACCCCCGGAATGAAACAGCTAAAGCCATTACCACAAGAAGTGGTACAACACTTAAACCACCTGAAATACCTGTAATTTCTGAGGAAGCTATTCCTACTCCACAAGAACCACAACCTGAGCAAGATAAGGAAATAGAACCGGTAGTTGAAAAGGTTAATGAAGATAACACAGATAAGGCTAAACCTTATGTTAAACCATACCAACCACCACTTCCTTACCCGAGTAAAATGAAGAAAGAAAGACTTGAAGCCGAGCAATCCAAATTCTTGGATATGTTTAAACAGATAAATGTAAATCTTTCTTTCATTGATGTGGTTTCAGGAATGCCTAGATATGCTAAATTTCTAAAAGATCTAATATCGAATAGAAAGAAAATGGAAGAACTCTTGGCCGTTACTATGAATGCTAATTGTTCAGCAGTGCTGTTGAATAAGATACCAGAAAAATTATCAGATCCAGGAAGTTTCACAATTCCATATTTTCTGGGTAGTCTTAGTTCAATAGAAACATTGGCAGACTTAGGTGCTAGTATAAATCTAATGCCGTATTCACTATACGCTAAACTAGACCTTGGAGAATTGAAACCAACACGAATAAGCATACAACTAGCCGATAGATCAATAAAATATCCTAGAGGGATAATGGAGAACATGCTAGTTAAAGTTGGTACTTTAGTATTTCCAGTAGATTTTGTTGTTCTGGATATGGAAGAAGATTCTCAAGTTCCTCTCATATTAGGAAGACCATTCTTAAACACGGCTAAAGCAATGATAGACGTGTTTGGTAAGAAACTGACCCTAAGTATAGAGGACGAGAGTGTTACCTTTTCAGTTGATAGAGCAATGCAACAACCGCAATCTGCAGATGATACATGTTATTATATTCAAACTATAGATTCACATGCAGAATTGTTAGAAGAATTTCCAGAATTACAAGGAACAGGAGAATGTTCTTTAGGAGAAGGAACTGAACCAATTGATGAAACTGAAATGTTAGCTACACTAATAGCTAATGGATATGAACCAACAACAGAAGAAATTCAAATGCTAAAAGAAGAAGACAGATATCGATATAAATCATCGATAGAAGAACCACCGACACTAGAGTTAAAGCCACTTCCAAACCATTTGGAATACGCTTATTTACATGGTGAATCTGAATTACCTGTAATAATATCGTCTTCTCTTACCGAAAATGAGAAATCACAACTCATTTCTGTGTTGAAAGCTCATAAACCAGCCATTGCATGGAAGATTCATGATATTAAAGGCATAAGTCCTTCGTATTGCACACATAAAATCCTTATGGAAGAAGGTCATAAAACGTATGTGCAACGCCAACGAAGACTAAATCCTAATATGCAAGATGTAGTTAAGAAAGAAATTATTAAACTGCTAGATGCATGTTTAATTTATCCAATTTTTGATAGTCCATGGGTAAGCCCAGTTCAATGCGTGCCTAAGAAGGGTGGCATGACTGTCATTACAAATGAAAAAAATGAGCTTATTCCTACTAGGACTGTAACAGGATGGCGTGTATGTATTGATTATAGAAAATTAAATGACGCCACCAGAAAAGATCACTTTCCCTTACCTTTTATTGATCAAATGTTGGAAAGATTAGCCGGAAATAGTTACTATTGTTTTCTTGATGGGTTTTCCGGATATTTTCAAATTCCAATAGCACCCGAGGACCAAGAGAAAACCACATTCACGTGCCCTTATGGTACTTTTGCTTACAAACGCATGCCATTTGGACTTTGCAACGCCCCTGCAACCTTTCAAAGGTGCATGATGGCGATTTTTCACGACATGATAGAAGAATGCATGGAAGTTTTCATGGATGACTTTTCAGTCTTCGGTGATACATTTGAATCATGTCTAGCTAATCTTGAACGAATGCTTATTAGATGTGAACAATCAAATCTAGTACTTAATTGGGAGAAATGCCATTTCATGGTTAAAGAAGGCATCGTTCTTGGACATAAAATTTCAAAGGAAGGAATTGAAGTGGATAGAGCTAAAGTAGATGTAATTGCTAAACTTCTACATCCCACCAATGTTAGAGGAGTTAGGAGTTTTCTAGGGCATGCCGGTTTTTACCGACGTTTCATAAAAGATTTTTCTAAAATTGCCACTCCTATGAATAAACTCCTAGAAAAGGATGCTCCATTCATCTTTTCAGATGAATGTATCAAATCTTTTAATATTCTTAGAGAGAAACTCACTAATGCGCCGATCATGATAACTCCAAATTGGAATCTACCATTTGAACTAATGTGCGATGCAAGTGATTTTGCAATGGGAGCCGTTTTAGGACAAAGGATTGAAAAACGATTTCAACCTATATATTATGCTAGTAAGACGTTACAAGGGGCACAAACGAACTATACAACTACTGAAAAAGAACTCCTTGCTATTGTCTTTGCTTTTGACAAATTTCGTTCATATCTCGTTCTAGCTAAAACGGTGGTCTATATCGACCATTCTGCTCTTAGATACCTATTTTCGAAACAAGATGCTAAACCACGATTAATTCGTTGGATCTTACTCTTACAAGAGTTCGATATTGAAATCTGAGATAAAAGAGGAGCAGAAAATCTTGCCGCTGATCATCTTTCTCGTCTTGAAAATCCTGAATTAGAAGTTCTAAATGAATCGGCCATACAAGACAACTTTCCTGATGAATATCTATTGAAGATAGATTATAATGAAATTCCATGGTTTGCAGACTATGCAAACTACTTAGTATGTGGATTCCTTGAACAAGGATTGTCGTACCAAAAACGAAAGAAATTCTTCAGTAATATAAAACACTATTTCTGGGAAGATCCACATTTGTTTAAAAGTTGTCCCGATGGAATAATACGCCGATGTGTATTCGGAGATGAAGCTAGTAAAATCTTAAACCATTGTCACACAGGACCAACAGGAGGGCATTATGGGCCTCAACTAACAGCAAGAAAAGTTTACGATGCTGGATTCTATTGGCCTACAATTTACAAAGACGCACACCTTCTTTGCAAATCCTGTGATGCTTGTCAAAGGGCTGGAAAAATAAGTCAACGTGATGAAATGCCACAAAATGTCATTCAAGTATGTGAAGTATTTGACATTTGGGGTATTGACTTTATGGGTCCATTTCCAAAATCTCATAATAATCTCTACATTCTCATAGCCATTGATTATGTATCTAAATGGGCGGAAGCACAAGCTCTCCCAACTAACGATGCACGAGTTGTAGTCAACTTTTTAAAATGTCTTTTTGCAAGGTTTGGAACACCGAAAGCTTTAATAAGTGATCGGGGAACTCATTTTTGTAATAATCAACTTGAGAAAGTTCTCAAAAGATATGGAGTAACTCATAAAATCTCCACCGCATATCATCCACAAACAAGTGGACAAGTTGAAAATACCAACCGAGCTTTAAAACGTATTCTAGAGAAAACCGTAGGATCAAATCCGAAGGAATGGTCCATAAAATTGGAGGATGCACTCTGGGATTTTAGAACAGCCTACAAAACTCCAATTGGAACCACACCTTTCAGACTCGTTTATGGAAAAGCATGTCATCTTCCAGTAGAAATTGAACACAAAGCATTTTGGGCTTTGAAGACATGTAATCTTGATTTACATGAAGTTGGACGTCTACGGTTAAGTCAATTAAACGAATTAGAATAATTAAGACATGAAGCATACGAAAATTCGTTGATCTATAAGGAAAGAACGAAGAAATGGCATGATAAAAGAATCAGAAGTTCAAAAGAATTTAAAGAAGGAGACAGAGTTCTTCTTTTCAATTCACGATTCAAGCTATTTCCTGGAAAATTGAAATCAAGATGGTCTGGACCATTCATAGTCAAAAGAGTTTTCCCATACGGAACAGTAGAATTAATAAATTCAAATGAGATTGAATTTAAAGTTAATGGTCACAGAGTTAAACACTACATAGATGGTCCGATGGAAGTCGACAACGAAGTTAATCGCAATTTCGACACCACAGCTAACTAGGTGTGGGGAGAATCAAGTCTTTAAAGGATAATATGTATTTTTGTTAGAGTTAGATTTTCTGTTTTCGTGTAGTTCTCAAAAATGGAACCTGAATGGTCTTTCCCTAGTAGACCCTAAAGAACTAGTCTTCTCCCCCCATTCTGAATTTTTATTTTATTAGGTTTTTACGAAATGAAGACTTCCTGTGAACTAAACCATGGTCTAATGCTACACGCTTTGATCACTAAACGTAATAATAACACACTTCCAAGTGAAATCGTATCATTAATCAGAGGTAAATTGGATGGAGTAAGAAAAGAATCCAGATGCGAAGATAATAAGTTACAATTTGGTAAAGGAAAATCAAAATCCGCAGCGAAAAGAAGAGCACGACACCTTGAAAAATGTCACAAATGCGGAAAATGGTCACACGAAGGTAAATGTTCAATTAATCAAACCTATTCAAACACCGAATTTGTTACTTTATGCAGAGATGGACCGTTCATATGTTTAGAAGAAAAAACATTAAATGCTCGAGGTTACGCCTATGTAGCCATGGAAAATCAATTAGTCCGACTATCTTATGAGTGGGCTAGAGCATATCACTAAGAAATATATTTCACAGGTAAGTTTGTACAGTTTTTATTTTTATTTTTAACCTTTTGATAATAAACGCTAATTTGTTCGCTATAAAGTATTAAATTGGTATTCGATGAAATTAGGTCTTGCAACCGAAATTGTTGATATCATACAAAAAAAATTTTTTACATCACTGCGAAATTTAACGTTTTTTCTTAAGGTATGAATATCTTTAATCAATCAACCCAAAATATTTCAAAAATTCGTCATGAGTTAAATTAGGTCATGGAACCGAAATTACTTTACCGAAAAGAGGGGCGTATATTTTTGATAATATTTGATTGATTAAAGTGGGATAAAAGCCAAAAAGATTTTTAATTTTATTTTTACTTTGTTTTTAAAATTAATATTAAAATAATATTGTAAACTTGTTAAAATTAAATCAATATATTTAAAATTGTAAATATTTGAAAAATTAATATTTTTAATATAAGTTTGTATGTATAAAAACAAAAATATAATTTAAGTTTGGTGTGAATTTTTAATTTTAAAATATGAATTTTTAATTTTATGCATTTTAAATTTAAGTTTGGTGTGAATTTAAAGACAAAAATTTACTTTATTTCGCTAAGTTAAAAATATGATTTTTAAAATTCATCGTGAGTTGAAGACTAGGTAGTTGAGCCGAAATTGCTTTACCGAGGGAGGGACGAGAACTTTTATTATCATTATTTTTAATTTTATTTAAATTAAAGTATGCCAAAAACATTAAAAACCCCAAAAATCTTTGCTTTTAAAACCGCGCTTTAAATTGATAAATTTTAAAATTTTGTCGAGGGACGGACTAGGACATCGTTCCGAAACGACCTCGTCCTAAATAACAAGGGAAACAAAATTTTAAATTTATTTTATATTTGTTTTATAAGTTAAAGATTATAAAAAAAAAAAAGAGCCGCGACTCGCGGAGTTTGAAAGAGGTAAACACCGCGACTCGCGGAGAATGAAAAATCCAGAAGAAAAAAATATATACTGGCCGAACAGATCAGTACCAACACCCAAACCCACAAAACTGCGAAAAAAACCCGAAAAACATACACAAAAATCGCAATTTTTGACCATTTTTCATCAAATCTTTCACAAAATCATGTTGAGAAGGATGCTATCAAGGAATTACTCAAGAAAAACGGTAAATTTCTACACCTAAACACCCTTTAATCCGAAAATTTAGTGTTCTTGAGCAATTTTATACCCAATTCGATTTTGATGTTTTTAGTGTAATTATGCTTAAATTGCTTATGTATTATGCTTGTATAACCTAGATTGATGCTATTTAACATGATTAGAAGCCTTAAACTTCAAATTTTGAGTAATCTAGGGTTTGTGTTCTTGAGCAATTTGGAGCTTTTTGATATAAACAGGTTATTGCCGATTTTTGTCATGAATTATTGCTAAATTAAGTAGTGTAACATGTTTAGGTAGTTAAATAATCCAAACTTTGAGTCTAAACATGATTTTTGAAAATTAAAGTGGACTTTTTCAAGTCTAAAATTCATGAACTTGATTTTTGAGAGATAATGCCATTTGAAACTTGTTTAATTGCTAATAATGATTATTTTGACATGTTATTTGAGTTGAATGCTTATGAACTTGGCGAACATTTTCGTATATGCTTATTTGAAAAAGTGTAGATTTGATAAAAATATGAAAATGAGAATAAATTTGATATAAATTGAACATGTCATTGTAATTATTTTGATTGATGATTTTGCTGACACTAATGCATATTTGGATGCACAAAAATTGTGTTTGATGTGTTTTGCAGACTGAAAGGGGTGAATCTTCATCCCAAGCTCGCATTGCTCCTCCTGAGAATGCGGAATAACAGGATATTGATAACTATTACAAACAAGATATACCTCATCCAGTTATGACATTTTCAAATATGCACGTGGAAAATTTGCACCCGAACTTGAGATTAGACAGACGTTGGATAGATTATCCAAAATACCAAAGGGGCTTGCATACTCTTCATTCTAAAGCTGTTGAAGTACCTAGGGTAATAGAATGGGAACCGTTAAAAGCTGTAGAATTGGCCGAGCCAATTAGAGAATTACTTACACAGAGGTATGGTAATTCTACTTTTAACGATTGGGTACGATTATTCAACATGCGTAGACCTGTATATAAAGTATGGTGTGAAGAATTATTGTGTAGTATAGAAATAAATGATCGGGTAACTAGTTTAACCGATTGAACTTTTATTAGATTTTTGTTAGGAGGTTCGATGCGCCACATGTCTCTACTAGACATGGCTCAGGCCTTATGTATATATACGCCTGAGGAGCTAGCATCTGCCGATTGTCGAGGGTTGATATTGAATGGTAGGAAGATTGATGAAAATTTTGATACGCATGGTGTATGGAGTCAAATGACTAGCCATCACCGATTTAAAGGGGGAAATTACTCTTATTTGGATATAGATAGAGCTGAGTTAAGAGTAATTCACAGGTTTTTAGCGAACTCGATTACACAACAATGTAAAAAATAAGGAAAAGGTAAATGAGCAAGATTTATTTTACCATATGTGTATTCGAGACCCACAAAGCACTGTAAGTATACCTTATTGTGTGGGTTATTATTTATCAGCTATGGTTAGGGAGATGAGACCGCACAGTATAATAGGAGGTGGTATATTTATTACATTAATTGTTGAGTATCTCAATGTGGATATAAGTCGGGAGGGATTATTAATCGAAGAACCAGAATCCCACGATACAATTGGTTTAAATGTATATCATGGTGCTAAGGTTTTGAAGAGGTGAAATAACGCCGCAGTAAGATATAATGGAAGACATCCACAGGTTGAGAGAAATCAACAGCCATGTAATGTGGGAGGGGGAAATGAAATGACAGAAATGCAAAGGTTTATAGCTTCACAAGAGTATGAAAATGCTAGACATCGAGCATTTGAAGATTGGCAAGTTCATCAAAACCAAATCATAGCTCATTGCCAACATATAGGTAGAAACTATATTCCTACTCCAACGCCATTATTTTCTCCCTGGTCTATAGAGATGCAACCACCGTATCCTACTTATAACCCAGCTGAAGCATTTTATAACACATACGATTATGCATGGAACCCCTACTGGTATCAGTAACAACCCTAGTTTATTTAGTTTTATTTATTATATTTTTTGTGATGTTACTACATTATACACTTATGTTTATATTGTAATAGTTTTTTATAATTTTCTAACTTTTATTATTAGATTTTAATAATTTTTGAATGTGGGGTAATATACCAAACTTCAAAAATATGTATATATGTTAGCAGTTTATCTTATGTACACAACAGGGTAAAACAACGCATTTTCAAAGACTGACAGTAAGTTCAGCAAAAGTAACTAATTTTGACAACAAGATGCAAAATATATGTGAAATAACAACAAGGCGGAATGAACAAATGATATGCACCATTTATCATTCAGAAAACAAACGCCAATATGTTTGGAAACTTTGGTAAAATTTAATCATTTTTCTACGCTAATCACCCTCAATAATTTAAATTGTTACTGATTTCTTGCAAATGAGGGCATTGCAAGATCTTAAGTGTGGGAAGGGGTTAAATTCTTTCGGAATTTTAAAATTTTTACTTTATACACTTGGTTACCATTAAAAATACTAGTAAAGCAGTAGTTGTATTAGAATCTGGTGCTCTCTGATAATAAAGAACATCCCTAGTCTTATATACTGACTACCCAATTCTAGTAAAAATTTTCAAAATTTTCAATTAAATGAACTCAAAATCATGTTTATACATATTTATGAACGATAAAACTAGGTGTTAATACCGAAATTATTATTACCTCGGAAAGGACATAAACTGAGAAACAATCCAAAATGTTAGAATTCATTTAAAATGGAATAGAGGACAATAAAAAGGAAAATAAAAGCCAAGTGTGGGAAAATTTACCAAGTTATTTTAAACATATGTCACATATTTCTGTAACAAATAACTGAAAATACTTTTGCTTTGGACTAAACTAAAAAGTTTTACCCGATTTACTGTAATATATTTGAAAGAAAGATGGATCTACACGATGAATCAATTCCATCATTAAAAGGAAGTAAAGTCTTCCGAAAGAGAAACGCGCTTCTTGATTTAGGTCATGAAGTTGTCGTCCAGACCAGCTGTAGGTTGACGAAAAACCTAGAAAAGTCATCTCTAAAATCAACAGGAAATCCACGGACCTCAGCATAAAACAGGGTCGCCAAGTGGTCAGATTTATCCTAACCATTAGAGGATCTGTCTTGTAAAATGGGGAGGGCACCGTGCAAATTAGCCTGATAAGACTAATGAATCAGATCCTCAGAAAGGATAATCTCCTAAAAGATCAAAAATCAGCTTTTAAGACTGATATTACTCAATCCTTGAGATTGACCTTAAAGATTGAGAATTACAAACTCATGGAATTCGATGATATCTAAACTCGAGCTTGAACGAGAAAATATTTTGATCAAAATTACAAACCAATTTGTTTTCTGAAAACCCATTTTCAATGCGTTCATTACCATTGAACGTAAAATCCTTGGAATTCACCTGGAATTCATTAGGTCACCTGAACTAAATCGGGTGTCAACCGTAAGAATGGTGGTTGCATAGCATGGTCAAATACAGGACCTTGTGCCAGACCGAAAAATTATAAGGGTGAGCTTTACTATTGCTCCTACAAAGGATAGTAATTGCGTCCGACACGTTATAGACCATAATTAAAAGCATGTCAGGGGACATTGCCTTAACAGTTGCTTGTTCAATGCTTTCCTTTACAACCGGACGGTAGTTTATCGAAAGGTAATATACGGAGCAAGTATACTGGACGTGTTGCTTTCCTAATACAAGGTTCGCAAGTGGGTGACACAAAACCATAAGTTTTGAGCCAAAATTTTCAAATCTGAAACCCACAAAACCCACGAAAATATTTTTCAAACACCGGTGAAGGGTTATTTCGGAAAACTTATCTAGGGTAAAAGCTAGATTTAATTTTCAAAAGATCAAATGTTTTCATAAAGATCCAATTTCCTTAATGGATCTAAATTTTATAGTCATGTGGGACTGTAAACCATATCGTTACTACCATTGTTTATACCGCCGTATAGAAATCACTGAT
The DNA here is from genome assembly GCF_046630445.1 of Rutidosis leptorrhynchoides. NCBI lineage: Eukaryota > Viridiplantae > Streptophyta > Magnoliopsida > Asterales > Asteraceae > Rutidosis > Rutidosis leptorrhynchoides. The sequence continues at coordinate 565,699,198 of NC_092335.1, read as the reverse complement.
GTACAAAGTGTGAAGAATAAAGAAGTGATTCTAGTATTTCAAGACTATATTGCTTGAGGACAAGCAACGCTCAAGTGTGGGAATATTTGATAATGCTAAAAATGAACATATATTTCATAGCATTATTCCTCAAGAAAGACAAGCTTTTAGTTGCAATTATTCTATTTACAAGTGATATTCGTTTAAATAATAAAAGGTGAAGACAAAAGACAGATTCGACGAATTGAAGATGCAAACGACCAAAAAGCTCAAAAGTACAAAATACAATCAAAGAGGTTCCAATTATTGATAAGAAACGTCTCAGAAATTACAAGAGTACAAGATTCAAAATGCAAAGTACAAGATAATAAATTGTACGCAAGGACGTTCGAAAATTCGGAACCGGGACCAGAGTCAACTCTCAACACTCGACGCAACGGACTAAAAATTACAAGTCAACTATGCACATGAATATAATTTAATATATAATTAATTCTTAAAATTAATATATATATATATATTATATTATATTTAAAAACCGTCGGCAAGAAAGGATCCAAAATGGAGTGAGCTGTAAAATCAAACTCCGCGACTCGCGGAGTTTGAAGGGGAAAAATGCCGCGAGTCGCGGAGCCACAAATTATGAAACTGCCTATAAAGCTCGCGCATTTTGATCGTAAAAATATCCAAAATATATCTATCTCTCAATATATGTAAATGTATATATATATATATATATATATATATATATATATATATATATATAATTTATATTTTAATTTTAATTTTAATTTCTAATAATAAGGGTATGTTAGCGAATGTTGTAAGGGTGTAAGTCGAAATTCTGTCCTTGTAACGCTACGCTATTTTTAATCATTGTAAGTTATGTTCAACCTTTTTAATTTAATGTCTCGTAGCTAAGTTATTATTATGCTTATTTAATCCGAAGTAATCATGATGTTGGGCTAAATACTAAAATTGGGTAATTGGACTTTGTACCATAATTGGGGTTTGGACAAAAGAACGACACTTGTGGAAATTAGACTATGGGCTATTAATGGGCTTTATATTTGTTTAACTAAATGATAGTTTGTTAATTTTAATATAAAGATTTACAATTGGACGTTCCTATAAATAACCATATACACTCGATCGGACACGATGGGCAGGGTATTTATATGTACAAATAATCGTTCATTTAACCGGACACGGGAATGGATTAATAGTCTATGGAATTATTAAAACAGGGGTGAAATTATGTACAAAGACACTTGGCATAATTGATAACAAAGTATTAAAACCTTGGGTTACACGCAGTCGATATCCTGGTGTAATTATTAAATAAAGTATTAAAATTTTGTTACAGTTTAAGTCCCCAATTAGTTGGAATATTTGACTTCGGGTATAAGGATAATTTGACGAGGACACTCGCACTTTATATTTATGACTGATGGACTGTTATGGACAAAAACCAGACGGACATATTAAATAATCCAGGACAAAGGACAATTAACCCATGGGCATAAAACTAAAATCAACACGTCAAACATCATGATTACGGAAGTTTAAATAAGCATAATTCTTTTATTTCATATTTAATTTCCTTTATTTTATATTTAATTGCACTTTTAATTATTGCACTTTTATTTATTGTCTTTGTATTTAATTGCACTTTTAATTATCGTACTTTTTAATTATCGCAATATTATTTTATCGCACTTTTATTTATCGCAATTTCATTATCGTTATTTACTTTACGCTTTAAATTAAGTCTTGTATTTATTTTTAATATTTTACATTAGGTTTTAACTGCAACTAAGTTTTAAAATCGACAAACCGGTCAATAAACGGTAAAAACCCCCCTTTTATAATAATAATATTACTTATTTATATATTTGTATTTTTATAAATTAAACTAATATAGCGTTAAGCTTTGTTTAAAAAGATTCCCTGTGGAACGAACCGGACTTACTAAAAACTACATTACTGTACGATTAGGTACACTGCCTATAAGTGTTGTAGCAAGGTTTAAGTATATCCATTCTATAAATAAATAAATATCTTGTGTAAAATTGTATCGTATTTAATAGTATTTCCTAGTAAAATTTAATAGTATTTTATACACCTTAGCTTTAAACATCATTCGCCAAGAGGGAAATTTGATTGGTGGAAAGGAATTGCCTTCTTCTCATTTCCGTTGATTAAGTCGACTATGAACTCATCCCTAATTCATCCAGAAGTGAAGATGACTAACTAGTTGATCCATTCCGATTATACTGCGGTCGGAGCTCGTGTGGAAATCCATATCGGAATAGCTATTGGAATCCGAGGAACTGGAACTAGTTGAAGGATCCATTTCGTACGATCAGGGAATTGATTTTCGATATGAGATAGATTATAGGACTTAGAAACACATAATTTTCATATGTATATAGAATACCAAGATCCCATAAATTACGGAGGAATCTTCAGAAGCTGTCAGGCAAAGTTTACAGTAACAGATACGCTAAGATATGAATTTTGTCTATACACTATTCATGCAATCGATGCAATAAGATGTGTCTAGACTAAGAATGATAAGCAAGTAATTTTCGACAAAAAATGATAAGCAAAACTTTTGACATGCAGACACGGTCGAAGTCCAGACTCACTAATGCATCCTAACGACTATCAGTTAGACACACTAATGCAGACATAGTTCGCTAAGACCACCGCTCTGATACCACCTGTAGGGACCCGTCCTAATCCATCTGGACGAATACATTACATTTGGTTACATCGCGAGGTACTTGACCTCTATGTGATACATTTTACAAACATTGCATTTGTTTTTAAAAGACAAACTTTCATTTCATCAAAAGTTGACAGACATGCATACCATATCATAATATATCTAAACTATAAATGACTTGATAATATTCTTGATGAACTCAATGACTCGAATCAACGTCTTTTGAAATATGTCATGAATGACTCCAAGTAATATCTCTAAAATGAGCAAACGCACAGCGAAAGATTTCTTTCATACCTGAGAATAAAAATGCTTTAAAGTGTCAATCAAAAGGTTGGTGAGTTCATTAGTTTATCATAAATAATCATTTCATAATATTAATAGACCACAAGATTTTCATTTTCATTTATAATCATCCCATACATAGAGATAAAAATTATTCATATGGATTGAACACCTGGTAATCGACCTTAACAAGATGCATATAGAATATCCCCGTCATTCCGGGACTCCCTTCGGATATGATAAAATGGAAGTACTAAAGCAGTTCAAATTCTCTGACTGGGGCTTGTTAGTACCCATAGATCTATCTTTAGGATTCGCGTCAATTAGGGTGTCTGTTTCCTAATTCTTAGATTACCAGACAAAAAAGGGGCATATTCTATTCGATAATTCAACCATATAATGTAGTTTCGATTAATTGTGTCTATTTCGTAAAACATTTATAAAAGCAGCGCATGTATTCTCAGTCCCAAAAATATATATTGCAAAAGCATTTAAAAAGTGAGCAAATGAAACTCACAATACGATATTTTGTAGTAAAAATATGCATACGACGATACTGAACAATGCAGGGTTGGCCTCAGATTCACGAACCTATTTCAAAAATATATATATTAAAACACATAATGAACATATAATGGTATTGAAACCAGTTTATATATATTAGTTATATACTATATTACTTATTAAAAATATTAATGTATTTATTATTTCCAATATTATATATATATCTATATATGTTATTTTTATATTAAAATAGTAAATTAAATATACTTATGATATATGTAATAATTATATTTTTATATAAATATCTTTTGTTTGTTAAAATAAAAATTATGATAATACTAATAATATAATAATAATAATGATAGTAATAATAAAAATAATGATAATACTAATAATAATAATTTTGATAAATGTAATAATAACAACAACAACAACAACAACAACAACAACAACAACAACAACAACAACAACAACAACAACAACAACAATAATAGTAATAATAATAATAATAATAATAATAATAATAATAATAATAATAATAATAATAATAATAATAATAATAATAATAGTAATACTAAATGATAATATTATTAGTAATAATAATGATAATACTATTAATTATACTAATAATCATATTACTAATATTAGTGATAATAATAATTAACTTAAAAACAACAACAACTAATAATAATAATAATAATAACAACAAAAATAATAATACTTGAAACTACCTTCAAAAGCTTTTTCCCTAAAAAGAATGCCTCAGACAGGGCTTGAACTTGAGACCTCTCGCTCACCCACTATCACCCCAAACCACTAATCCATTTCGGTCATTCTAATATAATAGGAAACCCAATTATATTTCACTTACTATATATATATATATATATATATATATATATATATATATATATATATATATATATATATATATATATATATATATATATATATATATATATATATATACGGCCCAACTCCATTAACCGGCCCAACGACTAAAACAATTTTCGGCCCAGTATCCATAAGTACTTAGTTAGCCCCATTTATCGAAACCCAACTATCAAATTAGAAGCCCACGTATTAAAAGGATCAAGTCCACAAAAATCACAGCCCACTAATCTTTCTTGGCCCAAGTGAATTAGTGTCTACACTTGTGAAATTTTAAAAAAAAATTAATTGTTGACAGGGATTTAGTGGGGAGGGCCCTTCAGTTAAAAAGATATCAACATGCCTCATTCATAATCATCATTTCATGTCTAAAAAAAAAGCATGAAGGGAAAAAAAATAAGAATAACCTATTAGTAATGAAACCTCATTACATCATCATCAATCGTTTAACCTCCTCATCATTTTGTTGTTGTTGTTGTTGTGTCACGAAGGAACACGGAAAAAAATGGCTGTGGTTGCCTGCACATTCGAACAGGAATGGTATTTCACACTTTGGTTTCGTTCGTCTATAGAAACAAACTATGGGTTTCTTGATAATAAATCACGATGGTTAGTTGTGGTGTTTTGAGGATTCACAGCGAAAAAAGAACATGAGAAAAGAAAAAAATATAACCCAGGTGGTTCTTTGATCGTGCAAGGTTATCCATAGTTAAAACAAGTGGGTTTCGTTTCTTCGTTGTAACAGAAAACATGAGTGGAAATAGAAACATTAAGTAGTCGATAGTGGTGATATTGTTAAGGTGATAGTGGTTATGGTGATGGTGGCTCGCATAGGTATGGTGTTGTGGAGGTGATGGAAGATGGAGGTTGCGGAGATGGTGGCTCACGATGAAGGTGGTGAGGTCGTAGTATTCGATTAAGATGGTTTTAGGGTGGTAGACGGCGGGCATGGGTGATCGAAAGTGGTGATTGAGGATGGCGTGTTTGGTTGATCACGATAGAGGAAAAAGAAACGGGTTCTAAGGTGGTGGTGATGAGGTGATCGAAGTGGTGAAGATGATCATGGTGGTTTGGCGATTTAAGAAAGTGAGTTGTGTAGTTGATCAAGCAAGTTATCTATTTTTTTATGATTCATGTAAATGTATATGTATATATAAAATGATAGAAGATAACAAAGACAATCTACACAACAGTAATCCCACTTCATTATTTTGATTAACACAGGTGTTAATAACTATTACACTGCCGACAGTGTCACACGGGTGATGATTCGTAGTCCGTTGTTAATCAGTGGCGGATAAAAGTACACAGAAAAATTCCATATTTTTAAATTAAATATATTTATTTATTTTGGTCATTATGGTATAAAATTCAATCCTTAATTTGTTAAATAAAAATTACATCAACTGTCCCTCTCATTTCTGGGTAAAATATAAAAAGTGCTAAAACTTAACAAGTAGTTCCTAAATACGTTTTTAATAAGCCTAAAATTTATAGAACTCATTTTCGCATCACCATTTATTTTAAGATTACATAAGTTTGAATTTAACTTGTTTAATATCAATCAGAACATCAAACGAGTATTACAATCATTTAATATTTATTTTTAATATACTTTTATTTATATATATAGATATATTTTAAATAATAATTATTATAATATCCTATTTTTATTTTATTTTTCATAATTAAATTTTAATAGCAATAACATATAATATTTTAAATTATATTTTCAATTACCATTTATTTATATATATATATATATATATATATATATATATATACACACACACACACACACATATCTATTTACAATTAATTGTTCGCGAATCGTTGAAATTGGTCAAAGGTAATTGAATACATGAACATAGTTCTAAAATTTTCGAGACTCAACATTATAGACTTTGCTTATTGTGTCGAAATCATATAAAGATTAAGTTTAAATTTGGTCGGAAATTTCCGGGTCGTCACATACATAGCCTTGGTACAATGTTATGTCATCACTATATGTTTAATCCTAGATTAATTAGTGATCTTTTGCTAGTCATTACATAAGTATTACTTGACTACTTGCTATTAATACATGAGTATTATTTGACAATGTGCTAAATGTTAACTTGCTAGTAGTTACTTAATATATATGAATGGACTTTGTCTTGCTATAAGTTAGGAAAATACAAATGTATGCTTAGCCTACCATTAAGTGCAACTAGGTTGATAAAAATTGATATTTCATAATCAAATGGTCTCAAGTGCTTAAAGAATTATTAACACACATATTGAAATATCAAAGATGTTTAAGTTTAGCAACATTTCTAAGAATAGTTTAGTCTTGATTAACATGATGTCTTACAACACGCTTAATTGAACTTATTTGTTTCACTAGGTAAGACATCATTAACACATCTAATTAATACATGTGCAAGCTTAAAGATGAATAATAACATGCTTAGTAATTAATTGGGTTTTTGTCATCAATGACATGTTGACCAACCAATAGGATTTAAGAAAGTGTGTTAAAAACAAATAAAAGATTATGTTAAATCTGAGATTACCTCAATTGGTTATCAAGATTTGTATCCAAGAATGTTGGACTTCCCCCTTTTGTTATGACAAGTCACTATAAAAAGAATACAACCAAGGAAAGTCATACACTTAATGTATATAGTATTTGTATAGGATGATGAGTATCTTTTGCAGGTATTAAATGAAGTAAAGAGGCCAAAAGAACCAGGTTTGAATGAATTCAAACGGCCATACAACGGCTAGATGAAAATGACTTGGCAATGTGCGATCGACCCACAGTCGACCGTGTGCTGAGCCGCAGCAACGGCTAGTGTTTTTATCTCTCTTTATAAATAACAAGACTTGGAGAGCTTTGAAGATAGGACCCTCTTGCGTGCTTCAACTCTAATTCATCAGAGAATCACAAAATCTTAATTCATCATAGATTGTAGAAGTGCGGAAAACTTACTATCAAATTACTATCTTTGTGAGTTTACTTAGTGTTATATTATCCTTTGAATTGTCTTAGGATTTTCATCACTAGAAGGGTGAGTCTTGTACTTGTAACTAGAAGTATAAGCTAGTTTAGCTATCATCTTCCTTAAAGGGAATGAGGAAGTTTATTAATTCCATTGGGGATTAATACTTGTCCAAGATGAAGACAAGTTGATCTAAGTTAGAGGTAATCTTTCAAAGAGATAGAAAGATTAGGTTTGTTGTCTACTGATCATGCATATTAAGATTTGGTGATAACAATAGATACCCTGCAGAGTATGAAAAGCAGTTTGTCTTCATCTTCCGTAGCCATTAAGATTTGGTGATAACCCTTGTATGCATCTAGGAAACACTTGTACCGAAAACCTGATAATGATTCCACCTTCTAGTCTATCTCCGGGAGAGGGTAGTTGTCCTTAGGACACGCTTTATTAATGTCTTTAAAATCAATGCACATCCGCCAATTACCGTCAGCCTTTTTGACTAACACAGGATTAACAACCCATGTCTGATACCGCACTTCCCGCAGAATGTTTGCTTTGACAAGGTTATCTACTTCTGCACACAACCAATCACTGCGCTCAAGAGCCATATGCCGCTTATTTTGTCTAACGGGCGTGAGTGATGAATTAACATTCAATTTATGTTCCGCAATATCCCACGGAACCCCAATCATGTTTGATTCACGCCACGCGAAAACATTTGCGTTAGCGGATAATATTCCATGCAATTTGGCCTTTGTTTCGGCTGACAAGACTGCGCCAATTTTAATTCGCTTATCCGGATATAAATGGTTTGCTATGACCGTACTGCTTGCGAGTTGTTCTCCCATGCTGGGAACAGGCACAACTGAACCACACAACTCGGTTGTTTGATGTGATGCAATTGTGGCAACTCCTCCCTTCGTAGGAAACTTAATCAAACCATGCACCACAGATGGTATAATGTTAAAACATCGTATGAAATTTCTCCGAAGCAGCGCATTGTACCGCGAAGTTAAACGAACCATATAAAAGTCAACTAACTCATGTCTGACCAACTGCGGATTCTTATCATCTGCGAGCTCAATTATTAGCTCTATCCGGCCTAGCGGCCATGAGCTTTCTCAGGAGAACCCAGATAACATAATATCAGACTGGCGTAACCGCGTTTTAACTTCTGCAGGGAGGAAACGATAGAAATGCTCGTACATAATGTCAACGCCACTCCCGGTGTCAACATGCATACGTTTGATTTGTACCCCGCAAGTAGGGATGCGACACTTAATGATAATGGGCTCGATAACTGCGTCGATTGAGATTACAGGAGGAAATGTGACTGGGAGAAGTTCCTAGTCCAGGTGATCATTGTATTTTCTCCGCTGGCTAACTTTCTCTGCGTCGATCATTGATGTGCGTAGAGGCGTATATGAAATAGCTTTATTTTTACAACTAAATACTATTAAATACGATACAATTTTACACAAGATATTTATTTATTTAAAGAATGGATATACTTAAACCTTGCTACAACACTTATAGGCAGTGTACCTAATCGTACAGTAGTGTAGTTTTTAGTAAGTCCGGTTCGTTCCACAGGGAATCTTTTAAACAAAGCTTAACGCTATATTAGTTTTAATTTATAAAAATACAAATATATAAATAAGTAATATTATTATTATAAAAGGGGGGTTTTTACCGTTTAATGACCGGTTTGTCGATTTTAAAAAAACTTTAGTCGCAGTTAAAACCTAATGTAAAATAATAAAAATAAATATAACTTAATTTAAAGCGTAAAGTAAATAACGATAAGGAAATTGCGATAAATAAAAGTGCGATAAAATAAAATTGCGATAATTAAAAAGTACGATAATTAAAAGTGCAATTAAATACAATGACAATAAATAAAAGTGCGATAATTAGAAGTGCAATTAAATGTAAAATAAAGGAAATTAAATATGAAATAAAAGAATTATGCTTATTTAAACTTCCGTAATCATGATGTTTGACGTGTTGATTTTAGTTTTATACCCATGGGTTAATTGTCCTTTGTCCTGGATTATTTAATATGTCCGTCTGGTTTTTGTCCATAGCAGTCCATCAGTCATAAATATAAAGTGCGAGTGTCCTCGTCAAATTATCCTTATACCCGAAGTTAAATATTCCAACTAATTGGGGACTTAAACTGTAACAAGGTTTTAATACTTTGTTTAATAATTACACCAGGTTATCGACTGCGTGTAACCCAAGGTTTTAATACTTTGTTATCAATTATGCCAAGTGTCCTTGTACATAATTTCACCCCTGTTTTAATAATTCTAGTGACTATTAATCCATTCCCGTGTTCGGTTAAATGAACTATTATTCGTACATATAAATTCCCCGCCTATCGTGTCCGATCGAGTGTATATGGTTATTTATAGGGACGTCCAATTGTAAATCTTTATATTAAAATTAACAAACTATCATTTAGTTAAATAAATATAAAGCCCATTAATAGCCCATAGTCTAATTTCCACAAGTGTCGTTCTTTTGTCCAAACCCCAATTATGGTACATGAAATGTCCCGTTCTTATTGATTAAAAACGTTCCATATTAATTGATTTCGTTGCTAGGTTTTGACCTCTATATGAGACGTTTTTCAAAGACTGCATTCATTTTAAAACAAACCATAACCTTTATTTCATCAATAAAGGTTTAAAAAGCTTTACGTAGATTATCAAATAATGATAATCTAAAATATCCTGTTTACACACAACCATTACATAATGGTTTACAATACAAATATGTTACAACAAAATAAGTTTCTTGAATGCAGTTTTTACACAATATCAAACAAGCATGGACTCCAAATCTCGTCCTTATTTAAGTATGCGACAGCGGAAGCTCTTAATAATCACCTGGGAATAAACATGCGTAAAACGTCAACAAAAATGTTGGTGAGTTATAGGTTTAACCTATATATATCAAATCATAATAATAGACCACAAGATTTCATATTTCAATACACATCCCATACATAGAGATAAAAATCATTCATATGGTGAACACCTGGTAACCGACATTAACAAGATGCATATATATAAGAATATCCCCATCATTCCGGGACACCCTTCGGATATGATATAAATTTCGAAGTACTAAAGCATCCGGTACTTTGGATGGGGTTTGTTAGGCCCAATAGATCTATCTTTAGGATTCGCGTCAATTAGGGTGTCTGTTCCCTAATTCTTAGATTACCAGACTTAATAAAAAGGGGCATATTCGGTTTAATAATCCAACCATAGAATGTAGTTTCACGTACTTGTGTCTATTTTGTAAATCATTTATAAAACCTGCATGTATTCTCATCCCAAAAATATTAGATTTTAAAAGTGGGACTATAACTCACTTTCACAGATTTTTACTTCGTCGGGAAGTAAGACTTGGCCACTGGTTGATTCACGAACCTATAACAATATATACATATATATCAAAGTATGTTCAAAATATATTTACAACACTTTTAATATATTTTGATGTTTTAAGTTTATTAAGTCAGCTGTCCTCGTTAGTAACCTACAACTAGTTGTCCACAGTTAGATGTACAGAAATAAATCGATAAATATTATCTTGAATCAATCCACGACCCAGTGTATACGTATCTCAGTATTGATCACAACTCAAACTATATATATTTTGGAATCAACCTCAACCCTGTATAGCTAACTCCAACATTCACATATAGAGTGTCTATGGTTGTTCCGAAATATATATAGATGTGTCGACATGATAGGTCGAAACATTGTATACGTGTCTATGGTATCTCAAGATTACATAATATACAATACAAGTTGATTAAGTTATGGTTGGAATAGATTTGTTACCAATTTTCACGTAGCTAAAATGAGAAAAATTATCCAATCTTGTTTTACCCATAACTTCTTCATTTTAAATCCGTTTTGAGTGAATCAAATTGCTATGGTTTCATATTGAACTCTATTTTATGAATCTAAACAGAAAATTTTAGGTTTATAGTCAGAAAAATAAGTTACAAGTCGTTTTTGTAAAGGTAGTCATTTCAGTCGAAAGAACGACGTCTAGATGACCATTTTAGAAAACATACTTCCACTTTGAGTTTAACCATAATTTTTGGATATAGTTTCATGTTCATAATAAAAATCATTTTCTCAGAATAACAACTTTTAAATCAAAGTTTATCATAGTTTTTAATTAACTAACCCAAAACAGCCCGCGGTGTTACTACGACGGCGTAAATCCGGTTTTACGGTGTTTTTCGTGTTTCCAGGTTTTAAATCATTAATTTAGCATATCATATAGATATAGAACATGTGTGTAGTTAATTTTAAAAGTCAAGTTAGAAGGATTAACTTTTGTTTGCGAACAAGTTTAGAATTAACTAAACTATGTTCTAGTGATTACGAGTTTAAACCTTCGAATAAGATAGTTTTATATATATGAATCGAATGATGTTATGAACATCATTACTACCTCAAGTTTAGTAGGTAAACCTACTGGAAGTGACAAGAAATGATCTAGCTTCAAAGGATCTTGGATGGCTTGAAAATTCTTGAAGTAGGAGCATGACACAAAAACAAGTTCAAGTAAGATTTTTACTCGAATTAAGATAGTTTATAGTTATATAAATTGAATCAAAGTTTGAATATGAATATCACCTTGAATAAGAAAGATAACCTACTATATATAACAAAGGTTTCTTGATCTTAGATGATTACTTGGAATGGATTAGAAAGCTTGGAAGTAAATTAGTAAACTTGAAGGGATTTTTTGAAGTGTTCTTGAAGTGTTCTTCCTATGATGATTATAGCTTGATTCTTAAAGTGATTTTTGATGAAGATGATGATTAACTACTGGAAAAATACGTTCATAATAGTGTGTGTGTGTTGAGAGAGAATTAGAAAGAGAATTGGAAGTGAAATGGAGTGAATGATGAGTGGTAATTGGTGAGTGGTGAGTGGGGTTAAAAGGAGTTCTAGTTAGTTGACTAGCTCATGGTAGAAGTTAAAATTGATTAGTCATACATGACATAATCAAGAGTGTAATCCCATGCTAGTTCCTATTGGTATATACTCATAGTAAGTACGTTTTGAAGCTGTGTATAATACGGGTAAGAATACGACTAGAATTCTTGATGAAAGAAAAGAATGGAAAAGTAACTGTAACCATTTTCGTTAAGTATGAGTGTTTTGATATATGTCTTGAAGTCTTCCAAAAGTATTTTAATACATCTAAATACACTACATGTATATACATTTTAACTGAGTCGTTAAGTCATCGTTAGTCGTTACATGTAAGTGTTGTTTTGAAACCTTTAAGTTAACGATCTCAATTAATGTTGTTAACCCATTGTTTATTATATCTAATGAGATGTTAAATTATTATATTATCATGATATTATGATATATTAATATATCTTAATATGATATATATACATTTAAATGTCGTTACAACGATAATCGTTACATATATGTCTCGTTTCGAAATCCTTAAGTTAGTAGTCTTGTTTATATGTATATAACTCATTGTTAATATACTTATGGAGATACTTACATATCATAATCTCATGTTAACCATATGTATATCCATATATATATCGTCATGTCGTTTTTACAAGTTTTAACGTTCGTGAATCGCCGGTCAACTTGGGTGGTCAATTGTCTATATGAAACATATTTCAATTAATCAAGTCTTAACAAGTTTGATTTCTTAACATGTTGGAAACATTTAATCATGTAAATATCAATCTCAATTAATATATATAAACATGGAAAGTTCGGGTCACTACAGTACCTACCCGTTAAATAAATTTCATCCCGAAATTTTAAGCTGTTGAAGGTGTTGACGAATCTTCTGGAAATAGATGCGGGTATTTCTTCTTCATCTGATCTTCACGCTCCCAGGTGAACTCGGGTCCTCTACGAGCATTCCATCGAACCTTAACAATTGGTATCTTGTTTTGCTTAAGTCTTTTAACCTCACGATCCATTATTTCGACGGGTTCTTCGATGAATTGGAGTTTTTCGTTGATTTGGATTTCATCTAACGGAATAGTGAGATCTTCTTTAGCAAAACATTTCTTCAAATTCGAGACGTGGAAAGTGTTATGTACAGCCGCGAGTTGTTGAGGTAACTCAAGTCGGTAAGCTACTGGTCCGACACGATCAATAATCTTGAATGGTCCAATATACCTTGGATTTAATTTCCCTCGTTTACCAAATCGAACAACGCCTTTCCAAGGTGCAACTTTAAGCATGACCATCTCTCCAATTTCAAATTCTATATCTTTTCTTTTAATGTCAGCGTAGCTCTTTTGTCAACTTTGGACGGTTTTCAACCGTTGTTGAATTTGGATGATCTTATCGGTAGTTTCTTGTATAATCTCCGGACCCGTAATCTGTCTATCCCCCACTTCACTCCAACAAATCGGAGACCTACACTTTCTACCATAAAGTGCTTCAAACGGCGCCATCTCAATGCTTGAATGGTAGCTGTTGTTGTAGGAAAATTCTGCTAATGGTAGATGTCAATCCCAACTGTTTCCGAAATCAATAACACATGCTCGTAGCATGTCTTCAAGCGTTTGTATCGTCCTTTCGCTCTGCCCATCAGTTTGTGGATGATAGGCAGTACTCATGTCTAGACGAGTTCCTAATGCTTGCTGTAATGTCTGCCAAAATCTTGAAATAAATCTGCCATCCCTATCAGAGATAATAGAGATTGGTATTCCATGTCTGGAGACGACTTCCTTCAAATACAGTCGTGTTAACTTCTCCATCTTGTCATCTTCTCTTATTGGCAGGAAATGTGCTGATTTGGTGAGACGATCAACTATTACCCAAATAGTATCAAAACCACTTGCAGTCCTTGGCAATTTAGTGATGAAATCCATGGTAATGTTTTCCCATTTCCATTCCGGGATTTCGGGTTGTTGAAGTAGACCTGATGGTTTCTGATGCTCAGCTTTGACCTTAGAACACGTCAAACATTCTCCTACGTATTTAGCAACATCGGCTTTCATACCCGGCCACCAAAAATATTTCCTGAGATCCTTGTACATCTTCCCCGTTCCAGGATGTATTGAGTATCTGGTTTTATGAGCTTCTCTAAGTACCATTTCTCTCATATCTCCAAATTTTGGTACCCAAATCCTTTCAGCCCTATACCGGGTTCCGTCTTCCCGAATATTAAGATGTTTCTCCGATCCTTTGGGTATTTCATCCTTTAAATTTCCCTCATTTAAAACTCCTTGTTGCGCCTCCTTTATTTGAGTAGTAAGGTTATTATGAATCATTATATTCATAGATTTTACTCGAATGGGTTCTCTGTCCTTCCTGCTCAAGGCATCGGCTACCACATTTGCCTTCCCCGGGTGGTAACAAATCTCAAAGTCGTAATCATTCAATAATTCAATCCACCTACGCTGCCTCATATTCAGTTGTTTCTGATTAAATATGTGTTGAAGACTTTTGTGGTCGGTATATATAATACTTTTGACCCCATATAAGTAGTGCCTCCAAGTCTTAAATGCAAAAACAACCGCGCCTAATTCCAAATCATGCGTCGTATAATTTTGTTCGTGAATCTTCAATTGTCTAGACGCATAAGCAATCACCTTCGTTCGTTGCATTAATACACAACCGAGACCTTGCTTTGATGCGTCACAATAAATCACAAAATCATCATTCCCTTCAGGCAATGACAATATAGGTGCCGTAGTTAGCTTTTTCTTCAATAACTGAAACGCTTTCTCTTGTTCATCATTCCATTCAAATTTCTTCCCTTTATGCGTTAATGCAGTCAAGGGTTTTGCTATTCTGGAAAAGTCTTGGATGAACCTTCTGTAGTAACCAGCTAGTCCTAAAAACTGGCGTATGTGTTTCGGAGTTTTCGGGGTTTCCCACTTTTCAACAGTTTCTATCTTTGCCGGATCCACCTTAATACCTTCTTTGTTCACTATGTGACCGAGGAATTGAACTTCTTCCAACCAAAATGCACACTTTGAAAACTTAGCGTACAATTCTTCCTTCCTCAATACTTCTAACACCTTTCTCAAATGTTCACCGTGTTCTTGGTCATTCTTTGAGTAAATAAGTATGTCATCAATGAAAACAATGACAAACTTGTCAAGGTATGGTCCACACACTCGATTCATAAGGTCCATGAACACAGCTGGTGCATTAGTTAAACCAAACGGCATGACCATAAACTCGTAATGACCGTAACGTGTTCTGAAAGCAATCTTTGGAATATCATCTTC
The DNA here is from genome assembly GCF_046630445.1 of Rutidosis leptorrhynchoides. Taxonomy (NCBI): domain Eukaryota; kingdom Viridiplantae; phylum Streptophyta; class Magnoliopsida; order Asterales; family Asteraceae; genus Rutidosis; species Rutidosis leptorrhynchoides. The sequence goes on along the minus strand of NC_092335.1, from coordinate 565,683,552 downwards.
TTTCACCCGCATTTGATGATACCCGGAACATAAGTCAATCTTTGAATAAACAGACGAGCCTTGTAGTTGATCAAATAAGTCGTCGATTCTCGGTAGTGGGTAGCGGTTCTTGATGGTAAGTTTGTTCAACTCTCGGTAGTCGATACACAACCTGAATGTACCATCTTTCTTCTTGACAAACAAAACAGGAGCTCCCCACGGTGATGTGCTTGGTCGAATGAAACCACGCTCTAAAAGTTCTTGTAATTGGCTTTGCAGTTCTTTCATCTCGCTGGGTGCGAGTCTGTAAGGAGCACGAGCTATTGGTGCAGCTCCTGGTACAAGATCTATTTGAAATTCAACGGATCGCTGCGGGGGTAATCCCGGTAATTCTTTCGGAAATACATCGGGAAATTCTTTTGCAATTGGAACATCATTGATGCTCTTTTCTTCAGTTTGTACTTTCTCGACGTGTGCTAGAACAGCATAGCAACCTTTTCTTATTAGTTTTTGTGCCTTCAAATTACTAATAATATGTAGCTTCTTGTTGCCCTTTTCTCCGTACACCATTAAGGGTTTTCCTTTTTCTCGTATAATGCGAATTGCATTTTTGTAACAAACGATCTTTGCTTTCACTTCTTTCAACCAGTCCATACCGATTATCACATCAAAACTCCCTAACTCTACTGGTATCAAATCAATCTTAAATCTTTCGCTAACCAGTTTAATTTCTCGATTCCGACATATATTATCTGCTGAAATTAATTTACCATTTGCTAATTCGAGTAAAAATTTACTATCCAAAGGCGTCAATGGACAACTTAATTTAGCACAAAAATCTCTACTCATATAGCTTCTATCCGCACCCGAATCAAATAAAACGTAAGCAGATTTATTGTCAATAAGAAACGTACCCGTAACAAGCTCCGGGTCTTCCTGTGCCTCTGCCGCATTAATATTGAAAACTCTTCCGCGGCCTTGTCCATTCGTGTTCTCCTGGTTCGGGCAATTTCTAATAATGTGGCCCGGTTTTCCACATTTATAACAAATTACATTGGCATAACTTGCTCCGACACTACTTGCTCCGCCATTACTCATTCCGACACCATTTGTTCCTTTCGTTCTATTAACCCCTGGTCCATAGACCTCACACTTCGCCGCGCTATGACCATTTCTTTTACACTTGTTGCAAAATTTGGTGCAGAACCCCGAGTGATACTTTTCACACCTTTGGCATAGCTGCTTTTGATTGTTGTTGTTGTTGCAGTTATTATTGTTGTTGGGATGATTGTTGTAGTTGCTGTTATTATTGTTGTTGTTGTTGGGCCGTTTGTTGTAGTTGCGATTGATGTTGCGATTGTTGGGATAATTGTTGCGATTATTGTTGTAATTGCTGTTGTTGTTGTATTGGTGATTCTTATCACCGTTTTCCTCCCACTTTCTTTTGACTTGCTTCACATTGGCCTCTTCAGCAGTCTGTTCTTTAATTCTTTCTTCAATCTGGTTCACTAGTTTGTGAGCCATTCTACATGCCTGTTGTATGGAGGCGGGCTCGTGTGAACTTATATCTTCTTGGATTCTTTCCGGTAATCCTTTCACAAACGCGTCGATCTTCTCTTCCTCATCTTCGAATGCTCCCGGACACAATAGGCACAATTCTGTGAATCGTCTTTCGTACGTGGTAATATCAAATCCTTGGGTTCGTAACCCTCTAAGTTCTGTCTTGAGCTTATTGACCTCGGTTCTGGGACGGTACTTCTCGTTCATCAAGTGCTTGAATGCTGACCATGGTAGTGCGTACGCATCATCTTGTCCCACTTGCTCTAGATAGGTATTCCACCATGTTAACGCAGAACCTGTGAAGGTATGCGTAGCGTACTTCACTTTATCCTCTTCAGTACACTTACTTATGGCAAACACCGATTCGACCTTCTCGGTCCACCGTTTCAATCCGATCGGTTCTTCGGTTCCATCAAATTCCAAAGGTTTGCAGGCAGTGAATTCTTTGTAGGTGCATCCTACACGATTTCCTGTACTGTCAGATCCAAGGTTATTATTGGTATGTAGCGCAGCCTGTACTGCGGCTATGTTTGAAGCTAGAAAAGTACGGAATTCCTCTTCATTCATATTCACGGTGTGTCGAGTAGTCGGTGTCATTTCCTTCAAAATAGTCAAATGGAACAAGTTAATCATACAGAATATTAAGAGTAGTTAATAGTATTTCGTAGCATAATATGAACTCATTTATAAAAGCTTTTTCTTCATATTAGCATTTTATAAGTTTAAATTCGGGTAGTACCTACCCGTTAAGTTCATATTTAGTAGCTAATATACAATTCAACTACTACAATTCTATATGAAAAACTGATTGTAATAATATTTCGCGTTCAAACTTTTATACAATATTTTACAAACTTACAATACCGCTTATTTTACATAAAGCATGAAATATAGCACACAATAACTTTGATACAAGATAGTTGTGAAGATAATTCTAGCTAGTACACAAGTCGTTCAGCAAAGGCAATAAAGACACGTAATTCATACGTCTAGAAACAAGTCATGCATTCTGGTTTTACTAGGACTACTTCCCATCCTTGGTCTTGTGGAACATAACCGTTATGGCCGTTGATAAGACAGCGTGTTGTAACGTCGTCAAAGGGACGAGGGTTACGTAATGACCAACAGTCTCGTAATAACCTAAAAACCTCATTTCTTACCCCAATTACCGACTCCGTCACTTGTGGGAACGTTTTGTTTAATAGTTGTAGCCCGATGTTCTTGTTCTCACTTTGGTGAGAAGCGAACATTACTAACCCGTAAGCATAACATGCTTCTTTATGTTGCATGTTAGCCGCTTTTTCTGAATCACGAAGTCCTATATTCGGATATACTGAGTCAAAATAATTTCTTAACCCGTTGCGTAAAATAGCATTTGGGTTCCCCGCAATATATGCATCAAAGTAAACACATCGTAACTTATGGATTTCCCAATGTGATATCCCCCATCTTTCGAACAAAAGCCTTTTATAAACCAAGGCATTCTTGGAACGTTCTTTGAATGTCTTACAAACTAATCTCGCCTTAAATAGTTGTGCCGAGGAATTCTGACCGACTCTAGACAAGATTTCATCAATCATGTCTCCGGGTAGGTCTCTTAAAATATTGGGTTATCTATCCATTTTGCGTTTTTATACTATAAAATAGACAAGAGTTAGATTCATAAAAAAATACTTATTAATACAAGCAATTTTTACATATATAATAAAGCATAAGCACACTATATTACATATATTACACCACACGAATACAACTATCTTATTCCGACTCGCTCGTTTCTTCTTGTTCGGTTTTGGTTCGTTTTGCCAAGTTTCTAGGGATATATGATGTTCCCCTAATACGAGCCGTCGTTGTCCACATTGATTTAGAAAAACCTGGTGGTTTAGAGGTACCCGGGTCATTGTTACAACTTAAGGACTTCGGGGGTTGACGATACATATAAAGTTCATCGGGATTGGAATTAGATTTCTCTATTTTTATGCCCTTTCCCTTATTATTTTCTTTTGCCTTTTTAAATTCAGTTGGGGTAATTTCTATAACATCATCGGAATTCTCGTCGGAATCCGATTCATCGGAGAATTGGTAATCCTCCCAATATTTTGCTTCCTTGGCAGAAACACCATTGACCATAATTAACCTTGGTCGTTTGGTTGAGGATTCTCTTTTACTTAACCATTTTATTATTTCCCCCACCGGTTCTATTTCATCTTCCGGTTCCGATTCTTCTTCCGGTTCCGATTCTTCTTTCGGTTCCGACTCTTCTTCCGGTTCCTCTTCGGGAACTTGTGAATTAGTCCACGAATCATTCCAATTTACATTTGACTCTTCATTATTATTAGGTGAGTCAGTGGGACTTGTTCTATAGGTAGACATCTATCACATAATATCAAACACGTTAAGAGATTAATATATCACATAATATTCATATGTTAAAAATATATAGTTTCCAACAAAAATGTTAAGCAATCATTTTTAAAGAAAACACGGTCGAAGTCCAGACTCACTAATGCATCCTAACAAACTCGATAAGACACACTAATGCAAATTTTCTGGTTCTCTAAGACCAACGCTCTGATACCAACTGAAATGTCCCGTTCTTATTGATTAAAAACGTTCCATATTAATTGATTTCGTTGCGAGGTTTTGACCTCTATATGAGACGTTTTTCAAAGACTGCATTCATTTTAAAACAAACCATAACCTTTATTTCATCAATAAAGGTTTAAAAAGCTTTACGTAGATTATCAAATAATGATAATCTAAAATATCCTGTTTACACACGACCATTACATAATGGTTTACAATACAAATATGTTACAACAAAATAAGTTTCTTGAATGCAGTTTTTACACAATATCATACAAGCATGGACTCCAGATCTCGTCCTTATTTAAGTATGCGACAGCGAAAGCTCTTAATAATCACCTGAGAATAAACATGCTTAAAACGTCAACAAAAATGTTGGTGAGTTATAGGTTTAACCTATATATATCAAATCATAATAATAGACCACAAGATTTCATATTTCAATACACATCCCATACATAGAGATAAAAATCATTCATATGGTGAACACCTGGTAACCGACATTAACAAGATGCATATATATAAGAATATCCCCATCATTCCGGGACACCCTTCGGATATGATATAAATTTCGAAGTACTAAAGCATCCGGTACTTTGGATGGGGTTTGTTAGGCCCAATAGATCTATCTTTAGGATTCGCGTCAATTAGGGTGTCTGTTCCCTAATTCTTAGATTACCAGACTTAATAAAAAGGGGCATATTCGGTTTAATAATCCAACCATAGAATGTAGTTTCACGTACTTGTGTCTATTTTGTAAATCATTTATAAAACCTGCATGTATTCTCATCCCAAAAATATTAGATTTTAAAAGTGGGACTATAACTCACTTTCACAGATTTTTACTTCGTCGGGAAGTAAGACTTGGCCACTGGTTGATTCACGAACCTATAACAATATATACATATATATCAAAGTATGTTCAAAATATATTTACAACACTTTTAATATATTTTGATGTTTTAAGTTTATTAAGTCAGCTGTCCTCGTTAGTAACCTACAACTAGTTGTCCACAGTTAGATGTACAGAAATAAATCGATAAATATTATCTTGAATCAATCCACGACCCAGTGTATACGTATCTCAGTATTGATCACAACTCAAACTATATATATTTTGGAATCAACCTCAACCCTGTATAGCTAACTCCAACATTCACATATAGAGTGTCTATGGTTGTTCCGAAATATATATAGATGTGTCGACATGATAGGTCGAAACATTGTATACGTGTCTATGGTATCTCAAGATTACATAATATACAATACAAGTTGATTAAGTTATGGTTGGAATAGATTTGTTACCAATTTTCACGTAGCTAAAATGAGAAAAATTATCCAATCTTGTTTTACCCATAACTTCTTCATTTTAAATCCGTTTTGAGTGAATCAAATTGCTATGGTTTCATATTGAACTCTATTTTATGAATCTAAACAGAAAATTATAGGTTTATAGTCGGAAAATTAAGTTACAAGTCGTTTTTGTAAAGGTAGTCATTTCAGTCGAAAGAACGACGTCTAGATGACCATTTTAGAAAACATACTTCCACTTTGAGTTTAACCATAATTTTTGGATATAGTTTCATGTTCATAATAAAAATCATTTTCTCAGAATAACAACTTTTAAATCAAAGTTTATCATAGTTTTTAATTAACTAACCCAAAACAGCCCGCGGTGTTACTACGACGGCGTAAATCCGGTTTTACGGTGTTTTTCGTGTTTCCAGGTTTTAAATCATTAAGTTAGCATATCATATAGATATAGAACATGTGTGTAGTTAAATTTAAAAGTCAAGTTAGAAGGATTAACTTTTGTTTGCGAACAAGTTTAGAATTAACTAAACTATGTTCTAGTGATTACGAGTTTAAACCTTCGAATAAGATAGTTTTATATATATGAATCGAATGATGTTATGAACATCATTACAACCTCAAGTTTAGTAGATAAACCTACTGGAAGTGACAAGAAATGATCTAGCTTCAAAGGATCTTGGATGGCTTGAAAGTTCTTGAAGTAGGATCATGACACAAAAACAAGTTCAAGTAAGATTTTTACTCGAATTAAGATAGTTTATACTTATAGAAATTGAATCAAAGTTTGAATATGAATATTACCTTGAATAAGAAAGATAACCTACTATACATAACAAAGGTTTCTTGATCTTAGATGATTACTTGGAATGGATTAGAAAGCTTGGAAGTAAATTAGTAAACTTGAAGGGATTTTTGAAGTGTTCTTGAAGTGTTCTTCCTATGATGATTATAGCTTGATTCTTGAAGTGATTTTTGATGAAGATGATGATTAACTACTGAAAAAATACGTTCATAATAGTGTGTGTGTGTGTGTTGAGAGAGAATTAGAAAGAGAATTGGAAGTGAAATGGAGTGAATGATGAGTGGTAATTGGTGAGTGGTGAGTGGGGTTAAAAGGAGTTCTAGTTAGTTGACTAGCTCATGGTAGAAGTTAAAATTGATTAGTCATACATGACATAATCAAGAGTGGAATCCCATGCTAGTTCCTATTGGTATATACTCATAGTAAGTACTTTTTGAAGCTGTGTATAATACGGGTAAGAATACGACTAGAATTCTTGATGAAAGAAAAGAATGGAAAAGTAACTGTAACCATTTTCGTTAAGTATGAGTGTTTTGATATATGTCTTGAAGTCTTCCAAAAGTATTTTAATACATCTAAATACACTACATGTATATACATTTTAACTGAGTCGTTAAGTCATCGTTAGTCGTTACATGTAAGTGTTGTTTTGAAACCTTTAAGTTAACGATCTCAATTAATGTTGTTAACCCATTGTTTATTATATCTAATGAGATGTTAAATTATTATATTATCATGATATTATGATATATTAATATATCTTAATATGATATATATACATTTAAATGTCGTTACAACGATAATCGTTACATATATGTCTCGTTTCGAAATCTTTAAGTTAGTAGTCTTGTTTATATGTATATAACTCATTGTTAATATACTTATGGAGATACTTACATATCATAATCTCATGTTAACCATATGTATATCCATATATATATATCGTCATGTCATTTTTACAAGTTTTAACGTTCGTGAATCGCCGGTCAACTTGGGTGGTCAATTGTCTATATGAAACATATTTCAATTAATCAAGTCTTAACAAGTTTGATTGCTTAACATGTTGGAAACATTTAATCATGTAAATATCAATCTCAATTAATATATATAAACATGGAAAAGTTCGGGTCACTACAGTACAAAGCCCAATTACCCAATTTTAGTAATTAGCCCAACATCATGATTACTTCGGTATTAAATAAGCATAATAATAATTTAGCTACGAGACATTAATGTAAAAAGGTTGAACATAACTTACAATGATTAAAAATAGCGTAGCGTTACACGGACAGAATTTCGACTTACACCCTTACAACATTCGCTAACATACCCTTATTATTAGGATTTAAAATTAAAATTAAAATTAAAATATAAATATATATATATATATATATATATATATATATATATATATATATATATATATATATATATATATATATATATATATATACGTTTACATATAGATAGAGAGATTGATAGATGGATATTGATGAACCAAACACTCGTTTTTATAGGGCATGTGGGCTGGAAAAGGTGCTCATGCGATCGCATGAGCTTTACCCTTCAGGCTCATGAGATCGCATGGCCAGCTGGGGAGGCTCAAAAGTCTACAAAAACGTGGGCTGCTTATTTATTTATTATATAATATAATATATATAATTAAATTTAATTATATATATATTATACTATATTCTTGTACTCCGTTGACTTGTAATTTTTAGTCCGTTGCGTCGAGCGTTGAGAGTTGACTCTGGTCCCGGTTCCGAATTTTCGAACGTCCTTGCGTATAATTTAATTTCTTGTACTTTGCGTTTTGAATCTTGTACTCTTGTAATTTCGAGACGTTTCTTATCAATAATTGGAACCTCTTTGATTGCATTTTGTATTTTTGAGCTTTTTGGTCGTTTGCGTCTTCAATTCGTCGAATCTATCTTTTATCTTTACCTTTTATTATTTAAACGAATATCACTTGTAAATAGAACAATTACAACTAAAAGCTTGTCTTTCTTGAGGAATAATGTTATGAAATATATGTTCGTTTTTAGCATTATCAAATATTCCCACACTTGAGCGTTGCTTGTTCTCAAGCAATATAGTCTTGAAATACTAAAATCACTTCTTTATTCTTCACACTTTGTACATCCGTGATTTCTTTACGGCGGTATAAACAATGGTAGTAACGATGTGGTTTACAGTCCCACATGGCTTATAAAAATTTAGATCCTTAAAGAAATATGATCTTTATGAAAACATTTGATCATTTGAAAATTTCATTCTGGCTTTTACCCTAGATAAGTTTTCCGGAATAACCCTTCACCGGTGTTTGCAAATTCTTTTTGTGGGTTTGGTGGGTTTCAGATTTGAAAACTTTAGCTCAAAACTTGTGGTTTTGTGTCACCCACTTGCTAACCTTGTATTGAGAAAGCAACACGTCCAGTATACTTGCTCCGTATATTACCTTTCGGTAAACTACCGTCCGGTTGTAAAGGAAAGCGTTGAACAAGCAACTGTTAAGGCAATGTCCCCTGACATGCTTTTAATTATGGTCTTATAACGTGTCGGACGCAATTACTATCCTTGGTAGGAGCAATAGTAAAGCTCACCCTTATAATTTTTCGGTCTGGCACAAGGTCCTGTCTTTGACAATGCTATGCAACCACCGTTCTTACGGTTGACACCCGATTTGGTTCAGGTGACCTAATGAATTCCAGGTGAATTCCTAGGATTTTACGTTCAATGGTAATGAATGCATTGAAAATGGGTTTTTAGAAAATAAATTGGTTTGTAATTTTAATCAAAATATTTTCTCGTTCAAGCTCGAGTTTAGATATCATTAAATTCCATGAGTTTGTAATTCTCAATCTTTAAGGTCAATCTCTAGGATTGAGTAATATCAGTCTTAAAAGCTGATTTTTTATCTTTAAGGAGATTATCCTTTCTGGGGATCTGATTCATTAGTCTTATCAAGCTAATTTGCACGGCGTCCTCCCCATTTTACAAGACAGATCCTCTCATGGTTATGATAAGTCTGACCACTTGGCGACCCTGTTTGATGCTGTGGTCCGTGGATTTCCTGCTGATTTTAATGATGACTTTTCTAGATTTTTCGTCAACCTACAGCTGGTCTGAACGACAACTTCATGACCTAAATCAAGAAGCGCGTTTCTTTTTCAGAAGACTTTACTTCCTTTTAATGATGGAATTGATTAATCGTGTAGATCCATCTTTCTTACAGTAAATCGGGTAAAACTGTTTAGTTTAGTCCAAAGCAAAAGTATCTTTAATTATTTGTTACAGAAATATGTGACATATGTTTAAAATAACTTGGTAATTTTCTCACACTTGGATTTTATTTTCATTTTATTGTCCTCTATTCTATTTTAAATGAATTCTAACATTTTGGTTTGTTTCTCAATTTATGTCCTTTCCGAGGTAACAATAATTTCGGTGTTAACACCTTGTTTTATCGTTCATAAATATGTATAAACATGATTTTGAGTTCATTTAATTGAAAATTTTGAAAAATTTTACTAGAATTGGGTAGTCAGTATATAAGACTAGGGCTGTTCTTTATTATCAGAGAGCACCAGATTCTAATACAACTACTACGTTACTAGTATTTTTAATGGTAACCAAGTGTATAAAGTAAAAATTTTAAAATTCCGAAAGAATTTAACTCCTTCCCACACTTAAGATCTTGCAATGCCCTCATTTGCAAGAAATCAGTAACAATTTAAATTATTGAGGGTGATTAGCGCAGAAAAATGATTAAATTTTACCAAAGTTTCCAAACATATTGGCGTTTGTTTGCTGAATGATAAATGGTGCATATCATTTGTTCATTCCGTCTTGTTGTTACATCACATTTATTTTTCATCTTGTCGTCAAAATTAGTTGCTTTTGCTGAACTTAATGCCAGTCTTTGAAATTGCGCTGTTTTACCCTGTTTTGTACAATCGATAATATACATACATACAAATATAAACATACATGGCAATTTGAAATGGGACTTCATATCCCACTTTCAAATCCTAAATGTGAAATATTAGTACACAATAATTATAAAAATGATAAAAATTACACAAATATATCCAATAACATAAGTTTAAACATGAAAAAGTAAAAAGATAAAAACATAAAAATCATAAAAATAACCAAATGGAACCAAATCAGTCTGGATAGGGGTTCCAGTTCATCTCGTCAGGTGGGTTCTATTGTTGGTTATAGGTGTCCTGATAGGCTTGGTTATAGTCATACCGGTTAAAGGGTGGTCGGATCTCGGGGCTGTGTGGTGAAAAATAAGCAGGTCGAGTCGGCACGTAATTATTTGGTACCTGATATGATAGCTGGCTCATGATTTGGTGCTGATGAACTAACCAGCTATCATGTTGGCGTCACCTATAATCCTCGTATACTCTCTCGGAGTTCCACTGCTCATACATACTATGTCTGTCCGCGCTCGTCATTGATTCATCATCTATACGAACGTGGACGTCAAGAATAGCATCTTGAATGACATCCCTGATGTCTTCCGCTTCCTCCATTTCTTCGTCTGAACCCCTTTCTACCTGTGGATGATTACCTTCATAGGGAAATGCCTGGTTACGTCTACTTTTCAATACCTTAGCACCTACATAAACCCGCAATCCTATGGTCTCATCCTGTTCTCTACAAAGCTGTAATGGACCCCCTCGGTTCCTATCAACACCTAAATACTCTCCAATGAGAGTAACAAAAATACCTCCTCCTATTATACTCCCTTCCTGCATTCCTTCTACCATTTTAGATAAATAAAAACCAACACAGTAAGGGATATTAACAAAGCTTCTCGGGTCCCGAATACACTTTAGGTAAAATAAATCATGTAAGGTCAGTTTCTCCTTATTGTGACCTCTTTGTGTAATCGAGTTAGCCAAAAATCTATGAATCACACGAAGCTCGGCTTTGTTAATATGTAAGTAGGAGTGTTTACCTCCTAGTGTAAAAACATTATAGTTGGACATACGCCTCCAAACGGCGTCAGCGTCAAAGTTCCTATCTACCCTTTCCCCACGATAAATCAAACTCATACAATCGGGTAGTAGCAATTCACTAGGAGTGTAAATCTGTAATGCCCTGGCCATGTGCATCATGGACATTCTGTACATCCTACCGCCAAGGATAAATCTAAAAAAACTTCTATCATCTAACCTATCTACATCTACATTTAACGCTATAGTACTCATCAGCTCAACACACCATTCCTTATATACAGGTCTACGAATGGTGAAAAGACGTATCCAATCTGTAAAAGAAGAACTGCCATACCTTTGTACCAAATGCTGTCTAACACGGTCAGCTAGATGGACCGTTTCCAAAGGATTCCAATCAATTACCCTTGGCACCTCTACCTCTTTTGTTACTAATTTGAACTTATTACTTTGATATGATGGATAATCTCTCCATCGTCTATCGAATCTCAAATTAGGATGCAATGTGTGTTCCGGTATCGTTGGGTATTCTACAGGTGGATGTGGCGGAAATACTGTCAATTCATTAGGTAACTGTAGCGGATCATAATAGGGTACGTGCTGTTCAGGCTGATGTTGTGGTTCCTGTTGTGGTTGTTGTTCAGGTTCATATTGCATTTTTGGTTCTGGTTCTGGAGCTGGAGCAGGCTATCTAGATGATGATGCTCCTGAACCTCCAGTATCGGCTTTCTGCAAAACACATTAAACACAAAATTTGTGCATCCAAATATGCATTAGTGTTAGCAAAATAACAACTTAAAACAATCACAATAACATGTTAAATCAAAATTAAACTTATACACATTTTCACATTTTTTACAATTCTATACTTTTTTAATTGAGCACATATGAAAATGTATACAAAGTTCATAAGCATTTAACTCAAATAACATGTCAAAATAGTCATTACTAATAATTAAACAAGTCTCAAATGACAAATATATCAAATTAATCAAGTTCATGAATTTTGCACCTAAAAAGTCCACTTTAATCTTTAAAAATCATGTTTAGGATCAATGTTTGGATCATTTAACTACCTAAACATGTTACATTACTCAATTAAGCAATAATTCATGACAAAAATCGGCCATAACCTATTTATATCAAAAAGCCCCAAATTGCTCAAGAACACAAACCCTAGATTTCTAAAAATTTTGAAGTTTTTGGCTTCAAATCATGTTAAATAGCATCAATCTAGGTTATACATGCATAAAATACTAACAATTTATCACTAATTACACTAGAAATTAACAAAATTGCATTAGGTAAAATATTGGTAACTATCACAAAAATTAGCAAATTTATGAGTTTAGAGGTGTAATTTTTACCTTTTTGCTGAAGAATGAGAATCTAGGCATGATTAGAGCAAGAAAAATGACGAATTACGGTGAAAAATTGAGAATTTTAGAGGTGATTTGGGAGTATTTTCGTATATGTTGTGTGTGTGTTGGTGTAAAGAGCAGACAGTCGACTGCTTTTGTTTCTGGCCAAATTTTCAGCCTCATGCGATCGCATGAGGTTGAAGTATAAACCCCATGCGATCGCATGGGGTGCCGGCTACAGTGATTTTCAGTTTTTTTTTTTTATAAAACCTTATACTTTATAAAACATAAAATTAATAAAATTTTAAAAATTTGTTTCTTTTTAGAATGAGGGCGTTTCAAATCGATGTCCTAGTCCGTCCCTCGACAAAATTTTAAAATTTATCAATTCAAAGCGCGGTTTTTAAAAGTAAAGATTTTTGGGTTTTTTTTTTATGTTTTTTGGCATACTTTAATTCAATAAGATTAAAAATAATGATAATAAAAGTTCTCGTCCCTCCCTCTGGTAAAGCAATTTCGGTTCAACGACCTAATCTTCAACTCACGACGAATTTTAAAAATCATATTTTTAACTTAATGAGATAAAGTAAATTTTTGTTTTTTAAATTCACATCAAACTTAATTTAAAATGCATAAAATTAAAAATTCGTATTTTAAAAATTTACACCAAACTTAAATTATATTTTTGTTTTTATACATACAAACTTATATTAAAAATATTAATTTCTCAAATATTTACAAACTTAAATATATTGATTTAAAAAGTTTACAATATCAATTTAAGATTTATATATTAATTTTAAAAACATGGTAAAAATAAAATTAAAAATCTTTTTAGCTTTTATCCCACTTTAATCAATCAAATATTATCAAAAATATACGCCCCTCTTTTCGGTAAAGTAATTTTGGTTCCATGACCTAATTTAACTCATGACGAATTTTTGAAATATTTTGGGTTGATTGATTAAAGATATTTATACCTTAAGAATAAACGTTAAATTTCGCAGTGATGTAAAAAAATTTTTTTTGTATGATATCAACAATTTCGGTCGCAAGACCTAATTTCATCGAATACCAATTTAATACTTTATAGCGGACAAATTAGCGTTTATTATCAAAAGATTAAAAATAAAAATAAAAATAAAAACTGTACAAACTTACCTGTGAAATATATTTCTTAGTGATATGCTCTAGCCCACTCATAAGATAGTCGGACTAATTGGTTTTCCATGGCTACATAGGCGTAACCTCGAGCATTTAATGTTTTTTCTTCTAAACATATGAACGGTCCATCTCTGCATAAAGTAACAAATTCGGTGTTTGAATAAGTTTGATTATTTGAACATTTACCTTCGTGCGACCATTTTCCGCATTTGTGACATCTTTCAAGGTGTCGTGCTCTTCTTTTCGCTGCGGATTTTGATTTTCCTTTACCAAATTGTAACTTATTATCTTCGCATCTGGATTCTTTTCTTACTCCGTCCAATTTTTCTCTGATTACTGATACCAGTTCACTCGGTATTGTGTCATTATTACGTTTAGTGATCAAAGCGTGTAGTATTAGACCATGGTTTAGTTCACAGGAAGTCTTCATTTCGTAAAAACCTAAAAAAAAATAAAAATTCAGAATGGGGGGAGAAGACTAGTTCTTTAGGGTCTGCTAGGGAAAGACCATTCGGGTTCCATTTTCGAGAACTACACGAAAACAGAAAATCTAACTCTAACGGAAATACATATTATCCTTCAAAGACTTGATTCTCCCCACACTTAGTTAGCTGTGGTATCGAAATTGTGATTAACTTCGTTGTCAACTTCCATCGGACTATCTATGTAATGTTTAACTCTGTGACCATTAACCTTAAATTCAATCCCATTCGAATTTATTAATTCTATCGTTCCGTATGGGAAAACTCTTTTGACTATGAATGGTCCAGACCATCTTGATTTCAATTTTCCAGAAAATAGCTTGAATCGTGAATTGAAAAGAAGAACTCTGTCTCCTTCTTTAAATTCTTTTGAACTTCTGATTCTTTTATCATGCCATTTCTTTGTTCTTTCTTTATAGATTAACGAATTTTCGTATGCTTCATGTCTTAATTCTTTGAATTCGTTTAATTGACTTAACCGTAGACGTCCAGCTTCATGTAGATCAAGATTACATGTCTTCAAAGCCCAAAATGCTTTGTGTTCAATTTCTACTGGAAGATGACATGCTTTTTCATAAATGAGTCTAAAAGGTGTGGTTCCAATTGGAGTTTTGTAGGCTGTTCTAAAAGCCCAGAGTGCATCCTCCAATTTAATGGACCATTCCTTCGGATTTGATCCTACGGTTTTTTCTAGAATACGTTTTAAAGCTCGGTTGGTATTTTCAACTTGTCCACTTGTTTGTGGATGATATGTGGTGGAGATTTTATGAGTTACTCCATATCTTTTAAGAACTTTCTCAAGTTGATTATTACAGAAATGAGTTCCCCGATCACTTATTAAAGTTTTCGGTGTTCCAAACCTTGCAAAAAGACGTTTTAAAAAGTTGACTACAACTCGTGCATCGTTAGTTGGGAGAGCTTGTGCTTCCGCCCATTTAGATACATAATCAATGGCTACGAGAATGTAGAGATTATTATGAGATTTCGGAAATGGACCCATAAAGTCAATACCCCAAATGTCAAATACTTCACATACTTGAATGACATTTTGTGACATTTCATCACGTTGACTTATTTTTCCGGCCCTTTAACATGCATCACAGGATTTGCAAATAAGGTGTGCGTCTTTGTAAATTGTAGGCCAATAGAATTCAGCATCATAAACTTTTCTTGCTGTTAGTTGAGGCCCATAATGCCCTCCTGTTGGTCCTGTGTGACAATGGTTTAAGATTTTACTAGCTTCATCTCCGAATACACATCGGCGTATCATTCCATCGGGACAACTTTTAAACAAATGTGGATCTTCCTAGAAATAGTGTTTTATATCACTAAAGAATTTCTTTCGTTTTTGGTACGATAATCCTTTTTCAAGGAATCCACATACTAAATAGTTTGCATAGTCTGCAAACCATGGAATTTCATTATAATCTATCTTCAATAGATATTCATCAGGAAAGTTGTCTTGTATGGTCGATTCATTTAGAACTTCTAATTCAGGATTTTCAAGACGAGAAAGATGATCAGTGGCGAGATTTTCTGCTCCTCTTTTATCTCGGATTTCAATATCGAATTCTTGTAAGAGTAAGATCCAACGGATTAATCTTGGTTTGGCATCTTGTTTCGAAAATAGGTATCTAAGAGCAGAATGGTCGGTATAGACCACCGTTTTTGCTAGAACGAGATATGAACGAAATTTGTCAAAAGCAAAGACAATAGCAAGGAGTTCTTTTTCAGTAGTTGTGTAATTTGTTTGTGCTCCTTGTAACGTCTTACTAGCATAATATATAGGTTGAAATCGTTTTTCAATCCTTTGTCCTAAAACGGCTCCCATTGCAAAATCACTTGCATCGCACATTAGTTCAAACAGTAGATTCCAATTTGGTGTTATCATGATCGGCACATTAGTGAGTTTCTCTTTAAGAATATTAAAAGATTTGATACATTCATCTGAAAAGATGAATGGAGCATCCTTTTCTAGGAGTTTATTCATAGGAGTGGCAATTTTAGAAAAATCTTTAATGAAACGTCGGTAAAAACCGGCATGCCCTAGAAAACTCCTAACTCCTCTAACATTGGTGGGATGTGGAAGTTTAGCAATTACATCTACTTTAGCTCTATCCACTTCAATTCCTTCCTTTGAAATTTTATGACCAAGAACGATGCCTTCTTTAACCATGAAATGACATTTCTCCTAATTAAGTACTAGATTTGACTGTTCGCATCTAATAAGCATTCGTTCAAGATTAACTAGACATGTTTCAAAAGTATCACCGAAGACTGAAAAGTCATCCATGAAAACTTCCATGCATTCTTCTATCATGTCATGAAAAATCGCCATCATGCACCTTTGAAAGGTTGCAGGGGCGTTGCAAAGTCCAAATGGCATGCGTTTGTAAGCAAAAGTACCATAAGGGCACGTGAACGTGGTTTTCTCTTGGTCTTCGGGTGCTATTGGAATTTGAAAATATCCGGAAAAACCATCTAGAAAACAATAGTAACTGTTTCCGGCTAATATTTCCAACATTTGATCAATGAAAGGTAAGGGAAAGTGATCTTTTCTGGTGGCGTAATTTAATTTTCTATAATCAATAGATACACGCCATCCTGTTACAGTCCTAGTCGGAATAAGCTCATTTTTCTCATTTGTAATGACAGTCATGCCACCCTTCTTAGGTACGCATTGAACTGGGCTTACCCATGGACTATCAGAAATTGGATAAATTAAACCTGCATCAAGCAGTTTAATAATTTCTTTTTTAACAACATCTTGCATATTAGGATTTTCGTTGGCGTTGCACATACGTTTTATGACCTTCTTCCATAAGGATTTTATGTGTGCAATACGAAGGACTTATTCCTTTTTTATCATGAATCTTCCATGGAGCTTTCAACACAGAAATGAGTTGTGATTTCTCATTTTCAGTAAGAGAAGACGATATTATTACAGGTAATTCAGATTCACCATGTAAATAAGCGTATTCCAAATGGTTTGGAAGTGGCTTTAACTCTAATGTCGGTGGTTCTTCTATCGATGATTTGTATCGATATCTGTCTTCTTCTTTTAGCATTTGAATCTCTTCTGTTGTTGGTTCATATCCATTAGCTATTAGTGTAGCTAACATTTCAGTTTCATCAATTGGTTCAGTTCCTTCTCCTAAAGAACATTCTTCTGTTCCTTGTAATTCTGGAAATTCTTCTAACAATTCTGCATGTGAATCTATAGTTTGAATATAATAGCATGTATCATCTGCAGATTGTGGTTGTTGCATTGCTTTATCAACTGAAAAGGTAACACTCTCATCCTCTATACTTAGGGTCAATTTCTTACCAAACACGTCTATCATTGCTTTAGCCGTGTTTAAGAATGGTCTTCCTAATATGAGCAGAACTTGTGAATCTTCTTCCATGTCCAGAACAACAAAATCTACTGGAAATACTAAAGTACCAACTTTAACTAGCATGTTCTCCATTATCCCTCTAGGATATTTTATTGATGGATAAGCTAGTTGTATGCTTATTCGTGTTGGTTTCAATTCTCCAAGGTCTAGTTTAGTGTATAGTGAATACGGCATTAGATTTATACTAGCACCTAAGTCTGCCAATGCTTCTATTGAACTAAGACTACCCAGAAAACATGGAATTGTGAAACTTCCTGGATCTGATAATTTTTCTGGTATCTTATTCAACAGCACTGCTGAACAATTAGCATTCATAGTAACAACCAGAGTTCTTCCATTTTCTTTCTATTCAAGATTAGATCTTTTAGAAATTTAGCATATCTAGGCATTCCTGAAATCACATCAATGAAAGGAAGACTTACATTTATCTGTTTAAACATATCCAAGAATTTGGATTGCTCGGCTTCAAGTTTCTCTTTCTTCATTTTACTCGGGTAAGGAAGTGGTGGTTGGTATGGTTTAACATAAGGTTTAGCTTTAACTGTGTTATCTTCATTAACCTTTTCAACTACCTATTCTTTTTCCTTATCTTGTTCAGGTTGTAGTTCTTGTGGAGTAGGAATAGCTTCATCAGAAATTACAGGTATTTCAGGTGGTTTAAGTGTTGTACTACTTCTTGTGGTAATGGCTTTAGCTGTTTCATTTCGGGGGTTAGCATTTGTATCACTAGGTAGACTTCCCGGTTTTCTTTCACCTATTAACCTTGCTAGGTTACTCACTTCTTGTTCCAAATTTTGAATAGAAGCTTGTTGATTTCTAAATGCTTGAGCATTTTTTTCATTGGTTTGTTTCTGAGATGTGAAAAACTGCGTTTGAGTTTCAACTAGCTTCGTCATCATATCTTCTAAATTCGGCTTTTTATCATCGGTTTGTGGTGGTTTGTTTTGAAAATTTGGTCTTTGCTGATTGTAAGTATTATTGGATACTTGTTGATTGCTAGGACCTTGTTGGTTGTTGTATGGAACATTTCGGTTATAATTCTGGTTTTGATTGTAAATCGGTCTTGGCGGTTGATAATTATTCTGATAATTATTTCCAGGCCTTTGGTTTATGTATGAAATATTCTCTCTTTGTTCCATTGTTAGTTCAATACTGAGACAATCTTTTGTCAAATGTGGTCCTCCACACTGCTCACAACTAATTCGTATTGAGTGTATATTCTTAGTCATCTTTTCCATTCGTCTCTCGACAGCATCTATCTTTGCGGAAATGGAATCTAAGTCATGGCTAGAATCGGCTCTAGCTGCTTTAGATGATCTAACGATATCTTTTTCTTGGTGCCACTCATGTGAGTGGGAAGCAGTGTTATCAATAATTTTATAAGCATCAGTTTCGGTTTTCTTCATAATAGAACCACCAGCTGCTATATCGATGCCTTTCCTTGTAGTGATGTCGCATCCTTGGTAGAATATTTGTACTATTTGACAAGTGTCTAAACCATGTTGCGGACATCCTCTCAATAACTTTCCAAATCTTGTCCATGCCGCATATAGAGTTTCATTTGGTTTTCGTGTGAACGTAACAATTTCTCCTTGAAGTCTTACGGCTTTAGATGCCGGAAAGAATTGTTTAAGAAATTTTTCAACTAAAACGTCCCATGTATCAATCGCCCCTTCAGGTAACGATTCCAACCAATCTTTGGCTTCTCCCTTTAAAGTCCAGGGAAATAACATGAGATATATCTGTTCATCCTCCACTTCTCTTATTTTAAATAGTGTGCAGATCCTATTAAAGGTACGAAGATGTTCATTTGAATCTTCCTTCGGCGCACCACTAAATTGGCATTGATTAGTTACCATGTGTAGAATTTGTCCTTTGATTTCATAATCTGGCGCATTAATGTCTGGATGAGTAATTGCGTGACCTTGGCCAGTGCATTTAGCTCGCATTCGGTCTTCCATACTTAAAGGTTCCAGATTCTCCTTGATTGAATTTGTTGAATCTGAATCACTAGAGGATTCTGATTTAATGGTTCGTTCCTCAACAATCTCTGTTTGAATGATTGGTGGTTCCGGAGGAAAGATTAATGGTTCAGGATCTATTAATCGTCCCTGAATATTCTCTGGATTCTCAATTGTGAGGTCGGGTTCAAAAAATGGATTATCGAAAATTTGAATTGGAGTACTTGGTAGACTGGATGACGATTCTAAAGAAAAATCAACGGCAGCAATATTTGCTAGATGTCTTGATCGAGTTATAGGTGGTGAACGTACAAAAGGTGATGAACGTCTTGCTCGGTGCATTCACTGAATATCCTATTAGTTTTTAAAAGGAAAGAAAAATTATATAAGTTATCCAATTAATAGACTTTTCTGATTTTGCCCACGTTTCGAATAGCCAAAAGATGCAGCAGAGGGGCAGGATTAGTTTGGTCTCAATATAATTGAGTACTGTTTGGCTCCAATAACCCGGTCCACGTACAAATCCAACTATTACTACGAACCAGAAAATTTTGATGTCTATCAATTTAACCACTTAAAATAAATTTTCGTAATTTTAAGAAATTTAGATAAGAAATAGAATAAAAATCTATGTCTTAAAAACTAGAATGGCGAGAAATAAGAAAGAAAAAGAGCGCGTCAAAAAAGGTCGAAAAAGAAAAAGGTTGAAAAATAAAAGGCGTCGAAAAATAAGAAAGAAAAAAAATGACTTATAAAACTTTAAAACACTCGACTAACCCAACCTTATTACTATCACTAACTTAAAATTAAAATTGCAAATTGAGATTACTAATTGGAGTGATAATTGATACATAGGTAAAAGGCGTCGAAAAATAAAAAATAATAAAGTAGCGCGAAGAACGGCGTCGCAAAATTCTAAAGCACCTAAATCTTAGTCTAAAGAAAAAGCACTTAAAGGATTTTACGGCAAAGCCTAAAAATCTAGAAATAAAAATAACTATGGCAAAAACAAAGTTTAAAACTAAGTACGAGTGATAAAATACAAATATTACGCTAAAATAATTAAAAAGGGACAAAATATAAAAATATACTAAAAGTTATAAAAAGTATAATTTTTATAAAAATATTATTTTTATATTATTTATTTTATAAAAGTATTAAGTTTATATAAATTAAATAACCTAATTAAAACTAAATAATAAAATTAAAACTTAAATATTATAATAATACAACCCTAATTAGGGTTTGATTAATAATAATAATAATTACTCCGTATTTAATGATGTACGAGAATCAAATGTGGCGTGTCAGAAGGGCTCATGCGATCGCATGAGTCCTAAGTTACCCAGCCATGCGATCGCATGGGCAAGGGTTTCGGGCCAGACACTGGGCTGCTACAGTACTGGACTCGAGTTTTAATATTTTTTTTTCTGTTTTGCTGTATTATATATTTATAATATATTTATATAAATTAAAAAAATTTATATTTTTACAAACTAAAAATAGAAATAAAGAAATTTTATAAAACTTAATTATTTAACAAACTCTTAAAAATATTTATATTTTCATTTTTCTTTTTATATTTTCGAATATTAGAACGTATTTTTACAAAAGCGTTTTTTTTTATTAGCGTTGCGCTTCCGGCGTTTAAGCAAGAAATTGGATTCCCCGGCAGCGGCGCCAAAAATACTTGATGTTAAAGCTAAGGGGTATAAAATACTATTAAATTTTACAGGAAAATACTATTAAATACGATACAATTTTACACAAGATATTTATTTATTTAAAGAATGGATATACTTAAACCTTGCTACAACACTTATAGGCAGTGTACCTAATCGTACAGTAGTGTAGTTTTTAGTAAGTCCGGTTCGTTCCACAGGGAATCTTTTAAACAAAGCTTAACGCTATATTAGTTTTAATTTATAAAAATACAAATATATAAATAAATATTATTATAAAAGGGGGGGTTTTTACCGTTTAATGACCGGTTTGTCGATTTTAAAAAAACTTTAGTCGCAGTTAAAACCTAATGTAAAATAATAAAAATAAATATAACTTAATTTAAAGCGTAAAGTAAATAACGATAAGGAAATTGCGATAAATAAAAGTGAGATAAAATAAAATTGCGATAATTAAAAAGTACGATAATTAAAAGTGCAATTAAATACAATGACAATAAATAAAAGTGCGATAATTAGAAGTGCAATTAAATGTAAAATAAAGGAAATTAAATATGAAATAAAAGAATTATGCTTATTTAAACTTCCGTAATCATGATGTTTGACGTGTTGATTTTAGTTTTATGCCCATGGGTTAATTGTCCTTTGTCCTGGATTATTTAATATGTCTGTCTGGTTTTTGTCCATAACAGTCCATCAGTCATAAATATAAAGTGCGAGTGTCCTCGTCAAATTATCCTTATACCCGAAGTTAAATATTCCAACTAATTGGGGACTTAAACTGTAACAAGGTTTTAATACTTTGTTTAATAATTACACCAGGTTATCGACTGCGTGTAACCCAAGATTTTAATACTTTGTTATCAATTACGCCAAGTGTCCTTGTACATAATTTCACCCCTGTTTTAATAATTCTAGTGACTATTAATCCATTCCCGTGTCCGGTTAAATGAACTATTATTCGTACATATAAATTCCCCGCCCATCGTGTCCGATCGAGTGTATATGGTTATTTATAGGGACGTCCAATTGTAAATCTTTATATTAAAATTAACAAACTATCATTTAGTTAAACAAATATAAAGCCCATTAATAGTCCATAGTCTAATTTCCACAAGTGTCGTTCTTTTATCCAAACCCCAATTATGGTACAAAGCCCAATTACCCAATTTTAGTAATTAGCCCAACATCATGATTACTTCGGTATTAAATAAGCATAATAATAATTTAGCTATGAGACATTAATGTAAAAAGGTTGAACATAACTTACAATGATTAAAAATAGCGTAGCGTTACACGGACAGAATTTTGACTTACACCCTTACAACATTCGCTAACATACCCTTATTATTAGGATTTAAAAT
The DNA here is from genome assembly GCF_046630445.1 of Rutidosis leptorrhynchoides. Classification (NCBI taxonomy): domain Eukaryota; kingdom Viridiplantae; phylum Streptophyta; class Magnoliopsida; order Asterales; family Asteraceae; genus Rutidosis; species Rutidosis leptorrhynchoides. The sequence continues at coordinate 565,660,926 of NC_092335.1, read as the reverse complement.
TAAAATTAAAATTAAAATTAAAATATAAATATAAAAATATATATATATATATATATATATATATATATATATATATATATATATATATATATATATATATATATACGTTTACATATAGATAGAGAGATTGATAGATGGATATTGATGAACCAAACACTCATTTTTATAGGGCATGTGGGCTGGAAAAGGTGCTCATGCAATCGCATGAGCTTTACCCTTCAGGCTCATGCGATTGCATGGCCAGCTGGGGAGGCTCAAAAGTCTAAAAAACGTGGGCTGCTTATTTATTTATTATATAATATAATATATATAATTAAATTTAATTATATATATATTATATTATATTCTTGTACTTCCGTTGACTTGTAATTTTTAGTCCGTTGCGTCGAGCGTTGAGAGTTGACTCTGGTCCCGGTTTCGGATTTTCGAACGTCCTTGCGTATAATTTAATATCTTGTACTTTGCGTTTTGAATCTTGTACTCTTGTAATTTCGAGACGTTTCTTATCAATAATTGGAACCTCTTTGATTGTATTTTGTATTTTTGAGCTTTTTGGTCGTTTGCGTCTTCAATTCGTCGAATCTGTCTTTTGTCTTTACCTTTTATTATTTAAACGAATATCACTTGTAAATAGAACAATTGCAACTAAAAGCTTGTCTTTCTTGAGGAATAATGCTATGAAATATATGTTCGTTTTTAGCATTATCAACCATATTAATGGTTAAGTCGGTGTTTTTTGTTTTATCAACTTTTTGCCATGCGAAAGTTTTAGCCTTCGACCCCTCCTCTGCGGCTTTTCTCTTGTCCTTCTTAGGTGGTTTTAGGTGATCCAATTTACCTGCGCTCAGTGCCTCAAGCACTCGTTCCATCAAGTTTTTACATCGATTAGTGTCATGACCGTAATCATCATGGAATTCACAATATTTTGTTTTTATCCCGCTTACCAAATTCTGTAAGCGGAGTTGGAACCGCAAAAGTCGCGCACACTGGTTCGATTGCCAAAATTTCCTTTGGAGTTTTAGACAAACTTTTCAGCAGCGCATAGTTCTGATTATTGATGCCGCGCTGGTTACTGTTTCGATAATTGCCACTTGATTTTACTTTATCACTTCTGATAGGACCACCACTAGGATACCTTCTGTGAGAGTTACTTTCGCGGTTTTGATCGTACGATCGATCATCATCGTCTTTCCTTTCATTGCGCGAGCTGGCGGTGGGAATATCGTTATCTTCGCCACTCCACATATAATCATGGCATTCTTTAAGTGCTTCAGCATAAGTTGTTGGCACCGTATGGCGCAAACTCTTGACCAACGTTGGGTGGCGATCTGAGTTTATACCATGTATGAGTCCAGAAATCTGTTGCTCTGGTTCAAGATCTGGTATACGCAGACACTCATTAGTATATCTTGTGAGAAATTCACCCAAAGATTCCTTGGATTTCTGCACAATATCATGACATTCGATATGAATGCGTTTTCGTGGCCTCTGATTCTGATATTGCAGCAAGAACTTCGTCCGCAGATCCATGAACCCGGATATGCTACCTGATGGGAGTTTATTAAACCATTCGTGAGCAATGCCCTGCAGCGTCATGGGAAATATCTGACATGCAACCGGATCCACCCAACCTTGGGTGCACATTGCGCCTTCGAAACGCTGCAGGAAGTCATCCGGATCAGTTAAACCATTATAAGTACCCAGTGTGTGGGGTATCTTTGGCGCTGATGGAAACGGATATGCAGTTATATGCGGAGGAAACTTATCAAAAGTAGTTGGTAGCTCAAAAGGTGGTTTAACAGGGTCACCTTTGAGCCCTGTGAAGAAACGCTTCATCATATCCTGAACAAAATCAGGTTGCGAAAATAGGTGGACCATGTCAGGAGGTGCCGCCTTCGCCTGCCCCTGAATATTTTGCTAAGGTTGCCCTGGCATTTGCGGATATAACCAAGGCTGATGCTTTGGAAAAGAAGGCAGGCCTGCCGGCGCAGAGTATACGGGTAGTGGAAAAGGTGCCGAAACCTGTGGCACAGATGCCTGCGAGACCTGAGGATATGCCGTTATAAGTCCAACCGTATGCGCAGTGCTTTGCTGTTATGCGGTTATCGACGTCCAATGAGAATTGGCATCTGGAATGACACCGAACCCCCAACTATTAAGTAATACCTGCGCATCCGCAGGAGTCAAAAACTGCGAAATTGAACGCGGTGGTTGCCAAAGTTGCAACGGTGTACATGATGAATTCTGCTGAACACTCTGCGTCTGCAGAGGGATTGAAACTGTGGTACTATAAATAGGTACCTGGCTGCAGCATACCACATGCGGGCCTACTGTTTCACCGCTAGTGCCTACCAAGATGACCCTTGGATCCACCGAGGAAAAATCCAGCCACGTGGTTGTGACTGGCGAGTTTTCCCTTGGCGGTGTAATCCCATCTGGATATATCGGCTTATACCTCTGAAAAGGCTCGCCGGATACAGGTGGAGGATATGGCGCGTATCCCGACCCCGTGGTCATAGCTTGCGTCTGCTGATTATCAGACGGTGTATTTTGATTATCTGTTTGAGTACGTTCCGATGAGTCTCCGGAAGTCATGATACTGTTAAAGAAAAAATTCAAAAAATTTGTGAATAATAAGCCTTATAATTCAAAACCTTTTTTTTTAAAGCAAAAGCAATTAAACAGTCTTAAACTAGTTCGGCTCTCAATGAAAGCACCACTTGATCATGCATATTTTTACCATAGGGTTAATATGCCTGTTCAATATGCAGAGGGGGGTTTAAGGATCTTAGAACAAGGCTCTCCGGTCCGGCTACCGTGAATAACCCTGGCCGACATGATGATGTCAGCGGGGTGGCCAAGTGATTAAGTCTACCTTCGATAACGGTCGTTGATCGGAAGGCCCCATATAAGGCTGTAGGTGCTAGTCGACAAAGAACTAACCTGTTAACCTTGAGAAGACGAGAGATGATGCTGGTTACGTAAGATGTGTGATTAATGATTGTTACTTAATGTGGTTGTCGCTTAGAATGATAATTAGGGTTTGTATATATAGGTAAACCCTAATTCTAGAACCATCCGAGATAATGGTAATCCCTTCCATAACCAACTCCCCGAATCACGGATATAATTATGGAAAAGATACTTACTTGAGGACCAAGTAACCGCCGTACCGGGAACAAAGGCATTCGATACGAATCCGCATGCCACATACCGCATACAAAGTATACGCATACGCATGCGCGCGAGTGCCCGCATACGTATGTATTGCGCATGCGGGTTACGGTATCATTATCTACAAAGAGTACAAGACTTGTAAATCGGATATCCGCGGGTTTGGAGAAAAGGCTTAGTGAAGCAAAACTCCCGATTAGTTAATCACGGAGTGGATTAAGGTGGATTAGTTAACATCCACCCGAACCACTATAAATCCTTGTGTTTATGTTCTTTACTTTACTTTCCGCATTACTTCAAACATAAACACTACACACATTGAATTTGAGTTGATTAAGTTGATCAAGGTTGATCAAATCTTGTTGATCATCAAAAAGATTTTAAAAATCGTATTAAGTAACTATTCACCCCCTCTAATTACTTACAGTTACGTTAAATGTATTATACTAATTAGATATATTTCTATCCATGTTTATAACTCAAAAGGTTGGTTTATCTACAAGAGGATGGGTACGATTTTGACACCTATGTTGCGTCAGTAACTCAGGAGATACCTACGTTGCCGTTGCCCGAATTTTATCGACGTTTCATAAAAAGGAGTCGTCATTTCAGGTCACCATACGCTACACCAGGGAAATATGTCCGTAAAAGACAAAAAAAGATTGTTGAACAAGAATAACAAACCGTAATCGGAGAAGAACCAAGTGAAACAGATGAACATATTACAGCAACTGAAAGAGATGATGAGATGGAGGCTATGAATATGGTGGAGCAGACTGTTGAAGAAGAACTTCTAGAAAGGAAAGCCCTAGATCAAGAAGCGAACATTTTGATGAGACTAAGTAATGAGGACGAAAGAGAAATATATGACAAGGCAACTTCACTCGACATAAGCATCAAGAATATATGGTTGCCCAAGCACTAGCAATTCAGAAATAGAAAGAACTTGATTGATCAGCACTAAAGAAAAGCTGCTTTGCTACTTGTTGCTTCCTTTGATAAAGAACTTGATGCTGAAGAGGAAGCAACAAAGAAACAAAAGCCAAAGAAGAGTTCAAGGAAAAGTGTTGTTGTCGACACAACATGGGATAATGTTCTAAAAAAATATAACGATGTGATGACCAGAAGATTTAGAAAATCTAAAATCTTTAAGTGTCAAAGATGCACCGATCACACATTTAACATCAACATATTAAATTTCGAGTTTGAATATATCCATGTTGATGAACTATGTAATTATGGACACTTAGAGTGGATGGAGCTGATGGAGATCTTCAAATCTAAAAGAGAAGGCAACCTGGAAAAAATGTTATTGACACTATAAAAAGGTTGTTTGATAAGGCAAATAGGTATGGTGATGCCCCAGTTTTTGATTTCGATGCTGAGCTTGCAAATAAGAAGAATGGAACTGGTTATAGATTTAGAAGAAGAGACCCAATCATCCTGCCACCATATATCCCTGTTTTGACCTTCAAGGAACTCATGAGTATGTTGCCTATGAAGGAATAAGAAGAATATTGGTTCGAATAGAACATAATTAGATTGTAGCCGTTTGTTTATATTAGATTGTATGTTGTATATTATTATGCTGGGATCCCTAATATGTTTCTATCATGTAAATTAATATTAAATATTAATTTGTTTTTGTTTGTAGCCGTTTGTTTATGGGTAAGTTATCTTGATGAACCCATCATTAAGATCTCGATGATCCACCATTTGGATGACGATATAACACCTCAAAGTTTGTTAAATAAACTATATACATGCATTCACTCGAAATGTTATATAACGTTTTTTTTGCGTGACAAATTAAACCACACAACATAATAAATTATCAATTAAACATTATAACTTTAACACCGCTAATCTAACAAATTAAACAACTCAAAAGGGCAACTTCGACTTGATGATAAACACGTATATGTTGCATGATCTTAAAATAACGCATCAAATTCATTCAACAACTATAGTTTTATGGGTAAGTCGTCTTGATGAACACATCTTTAGGATCTCAATGATCCACCATTCGTTTCAAAGTATTATCATCCAATTTCATCGCGTTCACCTTTTTCCTCGGTTTCCAGTCTCGATATATGACGAAAAAAACACTGGAATCTTTTGATACCCAACTAGATTTTTATGGGTGTCTTTTATGGGACAACAACAACCATCAGGTAACCATTTGAGTCCTAACTAAGTAAGAGTTGGGTGACATCTAGCTAAGTCTAATTTTGCAGAAAACTCTTCCAAATGGTTTTATACGAGGTCTGTTGAAGTAGATAACTACTTTAATATGAAAACCTTATTGTTGTGTTCCATTCGCAGTCACTTAGAAATGATAAAGTTACGTCTTCCCGCAATCCTAATCATGATGCTTATCACTCTAAGTCATATATTATAACAGAAACACCCTCAGTTGGTCGGAATAGGCTTCACAATACCCGTGTTTATAAACAAACCATTCCATTGAATAAAAATTAAACGACATGGTTTGTTTATAAATATAGGTATGTGAAGCCGAATCCGACCAACATTGGATGCTTCTGTTATACTATATGACTTAGAGCGATGAGCATCATGTTTGGGATTGTGAGAAGACATATCTTTATCATTGTTACGTGACTACTAATGAAGCACACAAGTACAAGGTTTGTTATTTAAAGAGTTACACACTACAACAGGCCCTGCGTATTAAAGCACTTAAAGGAGCTCTCTACAAAATTGGACTTATATACATGTTACTCCACTATTCCTTGGTTGAGAGTCAGATAATTTACTTGATGGAAAACACCCATAACAATCCATCCGAGTATCAAAAGATTCCAACGTTGCAACGTACTTATTACCATCATACCACTAACAATGTATTTCTTTTTTTCTAACATTAAAATAAGTTTAAGTATTACGCAGTATTTGGCTTATATGCAGTGTACAAGTACCATATGGTGAAATGAAACGAAACCACCTAAGACGACAAATACGATAGAGAAATGGGGTAAGATGGGTGGTTACCTGAGTTGTTATTTTCGTCATCTATCGAAGCTGGGAAATGAGGAACAAGGTGAATGCGGTGAACGGGGTTAATAAGATCTTAGAACAAATAGTGGATCATCAAAAACTTAAAGATATCGTCAATAAGATCAACTACCCTGAAAAATAAAGAAGTTGATCAGTAATCCTGAAAACTCAAGATTCAGTTGATGAGCTATTCTAAGCTCGTGAAACAATTTTTCCCCTCCGGGTTTTAGAATATACACCATGCACACGCACCACACACCATGCACCGCTTACGCACCACACACTAAACAAACTTGAGTGCGTGTTGCACACTTTCAATGATTGTTGTCCATTCAATGCACAAATGAAGCAGTAAGTGTGAGTATAACTCCCGGTTCAATGCTCAAACATTACTCTCCGATTCAAATACACACTGACCGACTTCATTTGGGCATTTAAAACACAACTAAAACTGTCAATTTAGCCACTGTTCAAATACACACTACGGTGATGGTGGTGGTGGTGATGGGTGTATAGGGTGTTGGTGATGTTGTTCAGAGATATCTGATTTGTTTTGGTATTTGGTGATGTTGTTTTGTGATCAGAATCTTGGGTGTTGGTGAAAGGTGATATTTATGGACGTTTAAGATATAGGTGCCTGTGAGGTTCAGGACCCCCACTTTTGGCTTTTAATGGCCATTCTTTGTGTCCGTCAGCTTTTAATGGCATTCTTTGTGCCCGGGACCCCCCACTTTTGGCTTTTAACGTCTTAATAATCGTCAATAAATAAGAAAAGGTGATATACAAGACTCCAATTTTGCATTTTAAGATCTTAATAATCGAAAAAATAAGGAAATCTTATCCAAAATATCCTTATCTTATCCCGTCAACCACGCACGATACCAAACGCACCGTACATGTTGTGCTATGCGTGTACGTGTTGTTTGGCATGATAACTCTGATGCCTAGTATTATTTGTGACACTCATCACGCACCCTGTTATACGCATGATGCGTGGTACGTGATGCGTTAACATGGAGCATATCTTGCAATTTCAATTTTTAAAGACATATTGTTAAAGACTTCCGAAAATAAAAGACATATTGACCAGTTTCCTATTGTATTAATAGAAAAACTTATGTACCTAGTCGAGAAATAGGGATTTGAAAAGTCAAAATTGACACACAATGAACAATGTCAATTTCATTTTTCTAAATGAATATATTGGCGATTTCATTTTTTTAAATAAATAAATTAAATATTAAATATTTAAATATATAGATAATTAGAAAATTCCTATAAATAAATCTAAAAAAACAAATAAATAGAAAGTGTTTGTTTGTGTTCCACCTAAGCGACCTTTTTTTAATATATTTTTCCATCATTATTGGCACAACAAAGTGAAAAACTCAAAAAGATATCAACTTTGATTTGATCAAACCAACACTTACCGCAAAGGACCACTAGATTTCATTTCATCTTCCCCAAATTTCCCCCAAATTGGGATTGCTAAAACTACACTAAAACAAACCCTACTTTATTCTTCATTTTTACAATTACAATTAATTAAAGTTAACTTTAATTATATCAAACTCTTCTCTCATCAAATCATTCTTCCAATCTGTCCCCACTACTTTCACACATCACATGTAATTAATCAAAATCAAATGTATACGTATATGCATATGTATACGTATACATCATATATGTATCTGTATATATATACATCATCACCATTGTTCCATTCAATTCTCCTATCTGTCAAAACCACAAACAAATATTCTTCTGCTCTACAGATCCCCCTCAATTTAACATCAAACTGTACATAACTAAACCCTCAATTTCATTATTTATACATTATACATACATATACACTTGTATATATATGCGATTCGTATAGATTCAGTTGCTCTCGGTTCAATTGGATTCCGATTTGATAATTAAATTCGTTAAATTTTAAAATGGCGCCACAGCATTGTGTTTTGGTGACCGGTGGTGCCGGTTATATTGGTAGTCATACAGTGCTACAGTTACTGTTAGGCGGTTACAAAACGGTTGTGATTGATAACCTTGATAATTCTTCTGAAATTGCCATTAATCGAGTTCAACAGCTCGCTGGTGATCATGCTGCTAACCTAAATTTTCACAAGGTTAATTGTTGTTAATATTTAATTTGTTTATTTTGTATTGAATGTTGAATTTTTGAAATTGGGGTTAGTTGGTTGAATTGGACTGAATTGTGAAGGTTTTTTATTCATCTGTTTGCCCCCTTTGCTAAATTAGTACAATAGTAAAAAAATTTTAGCTCTAGTTATTGACAGCAAACAAGCGTTGATTTATTGGTTACTTGACCGAATATGTCTTGGAGCCTAAATTAAATTTCAGACCGGATTTAAAACTCATGGAAATTTTATTTTACCATTTTCATGGCGTCTCAAATTTATTTTTAATTTATTTTTATTTTTTTTAAAAACTTTTTTCCTACTTATTGGCCAGAGGTCCACTAAGAAGCGATCTCTCTATCCGTCGAATAGAGAGAGGGATGAATTTCTCTACTTTTGAGAGTGTTTTCATTCTGGGTGGAGAAATGTCCAGTCTTTATTCTCGGATAAGGGAAGGATTTGTTGTTGTTGTATTTAATGTTACATATATAAATCATAAGATTGGTGTTTAGTTAGATGATTGTGTGGGCCTTTTAGTTTTAGTATAATTGAATTGGACTGAATACTAAAGTAATTCTAATTTCTTTTCAAAAAAAAAGTAAATATAATTTGATAGATATTGTTTAAATTAAATGAATTATGAATATGAATTATAAATGTAGTTGGAGCTTGAATAGTGCCACTTCAAGGGATGTGGACCTTTGTGTCTATGTATACTTCAATTAGGGAAAATGATTGATGTTACAGTTTTGTGTTTGGTAGGAATCTCCAAATTTGGTGGAAGGATGACTAAACAAAACTATTCAGAAAAAAAGGAAAATACTTTTGATTTTTTTTTTTTTTTTTTGGTTCATTGTTTAAATTATCCTTATTTTCCAGAAGCTGTAAAAAGGACAACTATAGGGATGATTAACTTTATTTACTAATATGGAATTTAGAATTTAGAAAAGACTGGCTTTTAACGTACTACTGGTGTTAGTTTTTTGAATATTCACAAGAACAATGGTTGGGGAAATTAATCCTTCCAAATAAATTAACTTGTTTACTTTGAGACGTATTCATCATATAATCTGAATTGGATTGTTATGAAAGTGAACATTTATTACATTTTGGTTAAACTAGGCAAGTAGGATACTAGGATTATATCAAATGAGTACCATGATTATTTGGGATCGTCTAGTTGCATTAATCAATCTATATACGAGTTAAACCTTGATTGTTCTTCGTTCTTTTGCTGCAGATTGACATTCGGGACAAGCTTGAATTAGAGAAGCTTTTTGCTGACACAAAGTAAAGTTTTATGCTTTTCTTGTATCGTCTCATTATTTCTGAAAAATGCGTATTTTGGAGTATTATCTTTGTGAATTGCTTTTTTTTTCTGTTTACTCCATCCAGTTCGAATGATTTAAATTCTTACTTTCTATATTGTTGGGTATACGAATTAATCAAGATTGAATTGAATTGCAGGTTTGATGCTGTTATACATTTTGCTGGATTAAAGGCTGTTGGTGAAAGTGTGCAGAAGCCAATGATGTATTATGATAATAACGTTGTCGGTACTTTAACTCTCTTGGAAGTTATGAAGGCTCATGGATGCAAAAAGGTACGCAGATGTGTTTATGCTATTCCATATTTTGATTGGAACATTAGAGAATGATATGTTAAATTGGTGGCCTATTAGACAACGTGACATGCTTTTTTCGGTTTTCAATTATTCCAGATCGTATTCTCATCGTCAGCTACTGTTTATGGCTGGCCAAAAGAGGTGCCATGCACTGAAGAGTTCCCTTTATCTGCAGCCAGTCCGTATGGAAGAACCAAGGTATCAATAGCACATTTTTTGTTTTTGTTATGAAAACAATAATGGCAATTAAATCTGATCGACATATTTATAAATTCGTGATCCTTTCTATTATATATCATTAGTTAAGTTTCCCTTAAGGCTCCACATGTGAGTTTTCATTGTTGACTATCAGTTCAAGCGGCAACTGAAATATGTTACTTTTAATAAATGTTGTTACGTTGTGATATTATATAATTTGTTTAGCAAAGAGCCAGAAATTTTTTTCTTAAAAAAGAAATGAACAGTAGAATGTCTGAAGTTACATAAAAATATGGAAACTTTGAGCTAAAATGGATACTAGTTTCAGTATGTGTTGACATGAGTATATATTTTGTTTGACCTGCTAGAGTTGACATATATCCCTACTTGACCCGTTTGTATGTAAATGGGTAGAAAATGCCCTGTCTAAAGGATAAACAAAATCAACCTCAAAACGTAAACAAAATCTATCTCAAAACCTAAACAAAATTTATCTCAAAATGTGAACAAAATTAAATAACCAAGGTACATATATATTGAGACTTTGAAACCAGTTTACAAAAAGTTATATCAAATAATATCCTCCTAAAGTGCGTACCTTTTGTTTTTTAATCCATCCAGCTCATGATCGAAGACATCTTCCGTGATATATATGCTTCGGATTCTGAATGGAAAATTATAATGTTACGGTACTTCAACCCAGTCGGTGCACATCCTAGTGGATTTATAGGCGAGGATCCTCTAGGGACGCCAAACAATCTTATGCCTTTTGTTCAGCAAGTTGCTGTTGGCAGGCTACCGGCACTCAAAATATTCGGGACCGACTACTCTACCAAAGATGGAACCGGGGTAAACTTTTTCTGTCAATATTTTAAATTATGACTCTTATACTTAATATGAAACTAGTAGACATGATGAACATCTTTATTTCTATTAACGTGTTTTCAGGTACGTGATTACATTCATGTTGCAGACTTAGCTGATGGGCATATGGCTGCATTGAGAAAGCTCTCTGATCCAGAAATTGGTTTGTGTTTCCTACTCTCCTTTCATTTTTTATTAACTCACATTGAGCTATTATGATTGTATCATATTAAATATTCGCAGGACTACCTGTCAGTTCAATTTTAAACTGTTGAACCACATAAATAGGGTTTTTAAATCATTAGTTTTTTTGTGTCGTTAGCATGTTTCGTAATGCTTGAAATCTGGACGTATTGTGCAATTGACTGTAAATGTACTGCATCTATCAATACTTTTTAGTTAATAATTATATGTAGAGTTTTCATTCAAGAGGTGAGTAATGAGGCGTAGTTGTAAGTAATTCACAATAAATAAAAATGTAGAACGATGGCATAATCAAATAATCTTATATCCTTTTGATGGAATATGATTTTGATTGTATTGGATAAATGTTGCTGTTTGGTCATTGTGTTCTATTTTGCTGTGTATATTGATTATATGTATAATTTAATATTTTAGGCTGCGAGGTGTACAACTTAGGGACGGGTAAAGGAACGTCGGTTTTGGAGATGGTGGCTGCGTTTGAGAAGGCTTCAGGAAAGGTATCACCTTTTTTTTCTTTCTGATCTTATAATAGATTTAAGTATTGGTGGAATGAAAATAAAAACTCGTCATTAATTTTAAGTGTTGGTGGAATGAAAATAAATACTCATCTTCAGAAAATTTGAAAATTCATATATATTTTTTATTAGTATATTTGTATCTATCAGTCATCTTCTTAGTTCTGTACATGGAGAAGACGAAAACTTATCATTCTTTAGTTCCCAATGATTCAGCCTTTATTAATTAGTTAAAGAACACTATCAATGTTCTCAAATTACCTGTATTCTAATTCCCCAGTTAAGTAATGTTTACGCTCCATTGCTTTCTCGTTGTAGGAAATTCCAATAGTAATAGCTGGAAGACGGCCTGGTGATGCCGAGGTTGTATATGCTTCCACAGCCAAAGCCGAGCGCGATTTGAATTGGAAGTAAGTTCACTTTGCAAATTATGTTGGAGGTTTCATTTGTTATAGGAGAAATTAATTTGTAAAAAATTAAAAATTTAGTCAACACAAATCGTCTGATGATAGTCCCATGGACAATCTGACATGTAAATACTCATAAAAATGTGAAATATTATAGTTTTAAAGGGGACGAATAGTGTTTTTATATAAGTTTGTATTTGTATGATTAATGCAGGGCAAAGAATGGGATAGAGGAAATGTGCAGAGACCAGTGGAACTGGGCCAGTAACAACCCTTACGGCTATCAGACCAAGTAATAAAAGTGCACAAAACGGCAGTTATACACATACGAGACCACGTTTTGTGGAATGTTAGAGAGTCAAATTATTCGTACTGGTGATAGGATTATACAAGTAATGTTTACCTGGTTCTATATAGTCGACAATTTCTGTCATCTTGCTAGAAGGTTAGAGAGGCTAATGACTAAAGTTAAACGAATAAAGAAGCGGTAGATGGTCATTCTTTTTTATTTTAACCATATCTTTTACTTTTTACACACAGTTCAGTTTCTTGTACATTAGATATGTGTATTTGTGTAGCAACCGAATGGGCATATTAAAGTTACTTACTATTATATAACAAGATATATGATTTTCAAAGACTGTTCAAGATACTTATTTACCTTTTCTTTGCTTCTATATTGGTTGTGTTCTTTGAAATGTATATGCTGAATGTTAAGAACCTGATCTTGACTGGTACTAATATACGAACTCCTGGAATTTGTTTGTTATGTGGATCTATGTTTATTCATGTTATAAAATGTTGATGTTTTTTCTTTTAATATATGAGTTTATAGAATAACTTATCGTTATCGATAGTCAACTACAAAAGTTGGAGAAGGCCTATATTTGCAGTTTAGCGCCAAAAACTGGATTGCCAAGTACTTGCCCAAAACTATATTGAAACTTTATGCTACTAACCATTGCTTAAAGGATATTATTCTGTCGATAAATCGATGTAAAAGGAGCTGACCGAGTTGGATTCTACACCACTTTTGTTGTGCATGATAGCATTTTAGTCACTAGTTTTAAATTGTAATGTAACTACTTTGGTAATCTGGTTTTTTTTTTTTTAAATAATCTACTGTTTATATTTTATTTATTATTAAACAAAAACATTAAAAAATTGAACTAAGAGATTTGTAGGACTTTACCCTAAAAAGGGAGTCCTTCCAGGCCAAGGCAGAGCCAAAGCCGAGGAGGGGGTTTGGAAATAGTTTTCAACCAGCAATTGACGCACCTCGGTTATTACCTCATTAGCTGCGTCATTGCCCCAAGCGCAAAGATGCCTTCTATCCTACAAACCTCTCCTTTTATACTACCTCCCCCATCTTGATACTTTATCCTCCTAACGATGTGGGATGGGATTTCATTTACTCTCTTTCTTTAATTCTGCAGCATTAAATTAATTGCACTTGAAAGCTCTAGAGGCGATATTGATCTTCAACAGATTGTTGATTCCATTAAGAGCTGTGGCTTCAGTCAGGCTAATGTTTATTGTTCCTTGAATCTAATTATCCTAATCATCTCTCTTTGGTTACACTAAGAATACAATGATGACATACTTGTTTTCTCTGTAAGTTTTAGTTGTTCAGTCAGGCTTTTAACCTTGTAACTTGAGAAACGGGTACGTAATCGGAGGAGATAGCAACCTACGTGCGCCCCTACAAATATTTAACTAAATTCATCGCCGAAAAATAAAATTGATGCTGGCATTCCTAAAACAGAAGACAATGGTGTGAGAGACATTGATAGGTCATTTGTGGATATGGCGCAACAAGCCATACGTGCGGCTCATGTTGAGGCCAAGACTGCACCTTTCCATGTTTCCTTAATCAAAGTACTTGGTGTATGCTAACCATATTGGACTCGTTTTTGTCCTTGGTGGAGCATCGAGTGAACAAATTCTGTTTGGCAACTTGGGTATTTGCGTTGAGGATGATGAGACTTTGGACTCGTTTTTGTCTAGGATGGCTGAGGCAAATCATAGGAAGTTGGGTCATGCTATTCTGGATCCTTGTCCATTGTCGAATGAAGTTGAGGTCGGATTGTCAACTTGTGAGGAAAAATGTGTAGGATCGTTTTCAGGTGCACCATCGTGTACAACATATAAGCTCATGAGTTCCACATTTCTCTAAAACCAATTGGTGATAGAGAGAGGTTCCCATAAACTTATATATGCACATTTGTTTCTTTCACTTTCCGATGTGGGACACAATGAATCGATTAGCTCCAACAAAATGCCCGTGTATCTGAATGGAATGTGAAGCCTGATGACGTATTTATTTATTAGGATACTCGCAAAAATCAGGAACCGGTTTCGTTGGGTTCCAAAGGAGGTGGCAGGGGTATTAAATTGATCTAGGTGCTAATGAGAAGAAGAAGAAGAATAAGACCGGGTGAAATTTCGTCAAATTTGGGTCTTAGTGAGTTTATGTCTAAGAAAAAGAATACCAAGGGCAACAAGGTGGTGGATGTTGGGGATTTTACGTTACGAGATCAAGACGAAGAGCTATAGTCGGACAATAATGATATGAAGGTTTGATGAAGCATGGTTTATTACTTCTGTCGCCGGCGAAACTCGTTGGAAGTGGATCGTCCAATGTGTTATCGTACTCTTTTAATTCTCGGTCGGGGAAGGAGATGAGCCGTGAAAAAGTTAGTGAAAAGTTGGTTAAACAAGGTTCTATATGTCGTAAAGCCCCTTCAGAGGCCGAGTAATTTGGGATAGTTTTTTTTAGCTTTGGTTGATGCTTGTTTCTTGTTTGCTTGTTTCCATGTTTGTACGGGGTCGTTTTAGTATGTTTCGAATAGGCTCGTGTTTAGATAGCGGTTGCTCGTTGTTCTTAGTAGTTTGTTTTCTAGTTTTGCGCCTAGCCGTTTCGATTGATTGTATGATGTTCGGTCTCTTTCATCTTCCGATTAAAGTACCTTCGTTATAAAGTTTTCGTTATTTTTTGTAAGAAAAAAAAGAACCTTAGAACAAATTGACACTTAGCTAACAAAATTATAAGTTTCTCAATATCACATATCTACCGGGTATTAAAAGGATCATCCGATATAAACAACTATATATAAAGACATTCCATGATGATTTCTTCAAAATAAAAACCTACGTTTCAATGTTCATACAATAACCTACATTCACTGATTCACCTCTCAAACTATTTCTTCTTAGCAGTTGAGGCCCGAGTTCCTTTCAAGATATCTCAAATTCAAACCCCAACTGGAAGCATACATTGAGATGACCAGAGAAAATCATCAGAAACGATCACGAGATACTCAAATTGGCGACATGCATCCTGCGTAAAACTAATCGTTGGAGTAGTTTGAACAAGAATGACCTTTTATTCAGCTGTATAAACATGCCTACAGTTCACAACTCAAAGTCACAAGTGACAATAGAAGAATATATGAGGGTAAATCAAATACGACATTCTTATTGGCTAACTCCAATCTTCTTATCCAATTAAACCTACATCCTACCCCACCTTATCCCAACAAACTCCAATTCTTTGATCTTTCATAACACCACCACCACCACCCATCTAATACAACTACCATTTCACAAAAATCCCATTTCTTCACATCTCAATTTCATCACCTCACAATGGCCATGACTACCCAAGCTTCCCTATTCACACCAAATATCTCAGACCAAACCACCCAATGGAAACAACCCCCCTCACAACTCACCTCTTTCACCACCATCAAACCACTCAACACCACCCCAAGATTCACCATCAAGGCTGCAGCCGGTGAAGCCACACCGGCTCCAGTCAAAGAAGCTCCGGTGGGGTTCACTCCACCGGAGCTAGACCCAAACACCCCATCACCCATCTTTGCAGGTAGCACTGGTGGCCTTCTTAGAAAAGCACAAGTTGAAGAATTTTATGTCATCACATGGGAATCACCAAAAGAACAAATCTTTGAAATGCCAACTGGTGGTGCTGCTATTATGAGACAAAGACCAAATTTGTTAAAATTAGCAAGAAAATAACAGTGTTTGGCTTTAGGGACAAGATTAAGGTCTAAAAATAAGATTATCAGTTTTACAGGGTGTTCCCTAATGGTGAAGTTCAGTATTTGCATCCTAAAGATGGGGTGTACCCTGAAAAAGTCAACGCTGGTAGGCAAGGGGTTGGTCAAAACATGAGGTCAATTGTAAAGAATGTTAGTCCCATTGAAGTTAAGTTTACTGGAAAACAACCTTATGATATATGATTATCATGGATGGTTTTTAGATAAATTTGTGATTATGTAATTTACTAATTCTCAATCTAAATTAATGAACAAGAAGGTTTTCGTGTTTGAATCTATTCGACCTGATCCGATCCACGTTACACCTACGTAACCATGTTAAGTGTAATCCGATTCATTTATACCAATTTCGACAAAGTTATCAAGAACGCTGAAAAGCAACTTAATTTACAAGTTTGCATACTATGTCGATTTTAATTATTTGCGAGTACTTAATACGTCACAAACATAGTCTATTTTACACTAATAATGTAGCATTTCCTGTTATTAACTCTAATAAGATAAATTAATCATACAAATCTAGCTTGATTTCGATTTAAATCAAGTCAAAGAAAGTCAACATTTAAAAAAAAACATAAACATACAATTACACAGAAAATATCTAACAGTGAAAGCCTAAAACAGAGCCATCATTAATACCAATAACAACTCTACACTGAGCTTTAGCATCCACATGATGTGTAAAAAAATGCAAAGCCCTAACCCGACCCGCCATCTCCATTCTTGTTTCAATCTCCAAACTAGGCCCGACCCGTAACCCATTCAACCTGTTAACCGGATCCTTAAGCACCAACGAAGACACCGGAAAACCCTGAACGGAAAAAGTAGCAGCCATATAAACTCTCCGGCGAGCTTCAATCTTCCCTGAAGGAACAAACATGAACCCCATTTGGGACCCACTGTAAAGCAGCTCTAATGAGCTGTTGTAGTGTGAGAAAACGCCTCGGTTAGGGTTGTTAACGGCGACGTAATGGGAAACGGTGAAGGTAACGGTGGTGTTAGTGATGGAGAACGCCGGAAGTTGGACGGCGGTGATTGTGATTGTTGGGGGTTTGGGTTTGAATAATGTGAAAAAGATTATGAGGATGATTATTGTAATGAAGATTATGAAGATGGTTGCTACGATGCATGAGGCGAGATTAGTTCGACCCGATGGCGGTGGTGGTGGTGATTTTTTCCGGGTTGACATCGGAGATTCGGGTCAGGTGGTGGCCGGAAAGATGGAAGAAGGTTATAAATTTGGAAGTTGGTTAATCATATTTTCTTGATTTTGAAAATTTTGACATGCTTTTACTTTTAGGAAAAAAAAGACGTACTGTCCTTTTGAGTTTTGAATAATGTGCATGTACGTATTGTAATGTGCATGTACGTATTGTCCTGTTAGACCATCCTTAATCCGTATTAGTTACTTTTTTTTATCAAATAAAAAGTGTTCTATATAAATGTTAATTAGTCAAGAGTTTTACCTGATAGATACGGAGTATAAATTATAGAAAATAATAAAAATGAGTAAAAAAGACGACTACATAAGCAAGGACTGGCACGACTAGAACAACCAACGATACTAGACAAAGTCATGAACCTAACGTCGCCCTCGTGCGGTCCCAACATCAATAACCATAGCTTTGATACCATGTGAAATAATATACTTGAGCTCAATTCAACCCCAAAAATTAACTCAAAGAGATGAGAAACTCAAGCTATTATAAGCACCACAATATTTTTAGTCAAGGCCGATGTGGAATCAGTTACCTTTCATAAGTATTTTTTTTTTTCTCTTCTTTTACATACACAATACATATATATATTAATAGTATAAAAGAATTTTTATGTTTTAAAATTTTATTTATACTCCGTATTTTGTAAGATGCAGGTACAAAAGCAAGGGAACATATAGCCATGATTACCGAGCAACTTGTGGGGTCAATGTTATGACTTTTGAGTGTGGAAGAACAAGTTGAAAGTGAGAACACAGAACGAGTGGGACCCAAGCTCGAAACACGAGGTTCAGAAGAGCGGAGTTTAATGGAGTTTGTGGTGGTCGTGAATTGGACTATGAATTGGACCATTGTCAAGTTACTCGCGAGTTATTTATGCTGATTCTTGAAAAAGTGTGATTTATTCTGAGCTTAAATAATCTTAAAACATTGTTATATATTTTAATTTTAAAAATCATTTAATAAAAGAGTTCGTACTCAAACATTTTACATCAAACTCGCAAGATTAAACATACTTTTTAATTGTATCCTTCTAATTATTATTTTTATTATAAATAATATGATTGTGATGATTGTGATTATCATGGTTATGATTAGATATATATAACTATAACACAACAAAAATAATAATACTCAAATTTCATCAATGTGAAGTATGAGGAAGTACATAATCATTTCTCTTGCTCTAAACAAAAAGAGAAGTTGTTTTTTCACTCACGGATCAAGAAATCATTTCTCCACTCACGGATCGAAAAAATCGTTTTTCTACATGCAGATAGGGAATGTCACCTTCCCTTTCAGAAGGGCCTCTGGCTGAAAAGAATGAAATTAAAAATCAAACGCGTATAGAAATAGATATGGAAAGAAAAAAATGAAACATACGTGAAAGACTTATATGATCACAAGGATATATGTGTATGTGTGTGTATTAAGATGTATTTTCAACGACTATATGATCATAGACTTCTATATAATGATCTTGATATTATCTTTCAACAATTAGTAGATGACACGTATAGGATTACCTAATGTGGATCAAGTATCTTCTAGCGCTATAAATACTCGATCGATCACTGCATATCTCAGTTGTTTGGGCCCTAATATATTTGTAAGAGATCTCGGGTTCGAATCTTGTGGTGACCAAGAAAGACTTGAAAACAGCCATGAAGTAATCCTGATGGGCTGCTTATAGTAGAGTATGTGGTAGGATTACTAGCACTTTCCGTAATGTAATCTGAAGAGAAAAAACTTTATAACTATTTTGAATTAGAACAAGCAATTGGGCCAGCCCTTTACGCTGGGCCCAATTGATTTTAAACCTGCTGGTTGTAAAATTAAAAAAAAAAAGGAAAACTCCCCTGCAAGAATCGAACCTGCACCCGTCTCGAAATAATAAAGGCCACCAAGCCACCCAGCCACTTATGTATTTGTGCCATTATGTTACAGTTAATAATATTTATCTATTTAAAAACGTCGCTATCAAAACACTGTTGCTACTGTTCATAAATTTCTGATTGAATATATATATATAATATAATATAATATATTGATTTTTTTATTGTACATTGTAGAAACAAACCGAGTTTTAATAGTACTATAAGTCGTTATATATAGTAATGTCATTGTCATTTAGCGTTTATCTAGAAATAAAAATTAATATTCAACGGATATTAATTAACTCGTCTAATCATATAGATTTCATAAATAAATTATATTTAAATAGATATGAATATAGATATAGATTTAAACATATAATATAGATATATAGATATAGATTCAAACATATAAATGAATATTCATATACATATAGATATAGATATAAATATAAATATAAATATGAATATAGAAGCACTAAATTCCATATCCAATTCATTATTATCCCTACTTTTTATATCATTTTTATTCCTAACACTCTGTTACAACATTTAGTAATAAAATATAAAAAACTATAATTAATTTAAGCATGAAAATGAGTGTTATAGCTAGTTTTTGAGAGTGATCATTTCTCATTAAATAAATAGAAGAATGCTAAACGTTCTTTAGAGTTACATTCAAGCATATCATATTTTAGTTTTAAAACTTCGTTAGATTAATTGTAAAGTATAAATATTTTTTTTAATATTGATTTTTCTTATATATTTTTAATATTGTTGTTGTTGTTCTTGTTGTATTAGTGTTATTCATGATAATGGTTAGTTATAAATATGGAATCATTTATCTACATAAATCACATAACTAATTCGGACACGTGTCACTACCACATGCATCCTCAGCCTTCTTAATTTTGTGGTAATTTTGGATTAAAAAATTAAGCTTATTTCCTGGTGGTGACATCTGTCCTCATTAGCAACCAATTCATCTTAATTAAACCCTTTTTCATTCAAAAACCGTACCCTCCCTCCCTCTTATTCCTCCTCTCTCTCTTCAAAAAATATAAAATCACCATTTCTTCTTCATCGCCGATTCTATGTTCATCCCGCCGTATTAGGCGCCGCAAGTACCACCAATGAATCGTTCGTGTTTTTCTCAACAATACCGTACAAATTTCATGGGCAAAATTCATGGGCTTTGGGTTGATTATATGATAGTTTTTTTAGGGAAAAATAATAAAATAATGGTTTACTGCTATAGCCGTTGATTATATGATTGTTGTTTGGTTGAAAAAATCGATTTAGGGTTAAATCTCCTTCGTCAACCCGATGCCTACTGTATAAACCCTAAATTATCAATCGATTCAATATGCACGACGGTTATACAAATCATCACTATATTTTGGTATGTGTCGCCTGGATTACGATCAATTTATCAGTGCTTCAAAAAATCACGCGGTCAGATTCTGGCGATTGATGATGATGAAGATGAACATCCGCCATTGTTACAGACCTCAAATTACATCCTCACTGGTCAGCTCTAATTAACTATTTACTCCATCTAATATTATATTCTTGATTTAATTAGGTTATTTATAAGTTTCATTCTGTATTGTTGTTGATTGAAATTGAAAATGAAATTGAAGGAACTGTATGGACATCATTAGCACATTTTATAGCAGGTGTAATAGGATCGGGTGTTTTATCATTACCTTGGAGTATGGCTCAAACCCGTGATTTGTTTGAATGATTTGCTTCTTTATTACCTTGAATTTTTTTTTACAGGAACCAAAAATTTGTGGATAATTGAACCATTCAGTAACAGAGAATTTTCTTTGAGTTTTTCACAGCTGAGTTTAATTGAAAACCCTTATATTCAATTACAGTCAATTTCAAGAACTATACATGATTTATATGACTTCTTTGTAGTTTAAGTTCGATTTTACTTCAAGTTCCATCTTTTTTAGTCAAAATGCTCTTTCAATTTTATTTTGATTAGTTTTGGCTGAAATATTGATTCGTGTTGTATGAATTTTGTTATAGTTTTACTTAGGGTTTCTTTTTTAAATATGCTTATTTGTCATCTTTTTTTCTTCATTGTGTTTCTTCGATTTTGTTGACGGTTGGTGTTTGTTTTTTTTATTGCAGGTTGCTGGACAAAGGTCTTCTCTTGTGATTGTTAAGCGAGTTTTTGTTATGCTTATAGTTTTTGTTATTAATATGGTTGGATTTTTTTTTTGTTTCATTGTTGTTATGTTTGTAATGTGATATGTGTGATGACCCGGGAATTTCTAACCAAATTTAAACTTAATTTTTATATGATTTCGACAAGATAAGCAAAGTATGTAATGTTGAGTCTAGAAAAGTTTGAAACTATGTTCATGTATTCAATTGACCTTTGACTATTCCTGACGATTCACGAACAATTGTATATAATTAAATATGTATACTTATATGTATAAATGTAAATATATATAAATATAAATGAAAGTGTATATATATAATAAAATTGAATTAATAAAATACACTTTAATTAATTGGAATTAAGAATGTAAAATGTTAAATAAAATAATTAAGTTACTATTAAAATGAATATATATACAATATATATATATATATATATATATATATATATATATATATATATATATATATATATATATATATATATATATAATTTATAACTAGTTGTAATATATAAATATTAAATAAATGTTATCATACAATATAATATTGGATATTATATTAAATGTAGTCATTAGTATAGTTGGTATATATTTATATTTAATATCAATAATAATATTAAAACCCATTACATGAGTTTCGATACATGTGAGTTATTATAATTACTAATAATATTGTCATCGTCGTTAACATCATTATTATTATTAAAACTAGTGGTAAAGTATAACTTTAATTAATATTAACAATTAATATAACAAGTTTAATTATAAATTATATTGTTGTAGTAATATAATAATCACTTTCAATATTAAAAATATATATGTGTAATAGTAATATGAAAATATGTATATATAAATATAATTGTTATATTATTATTGTTATTATTACTTTCTTTATTAGTAAAGATAAATATTAATATTAATAACGGTATTATTAATATCACTATATATAATACATACACGAAATTGAATAAGTATAAGTTGTTATATTAATGTCATTATTACTATCAACATATATCTATTATTAAACTCATTATTATTATTAATGAGATTTTTAAAATTATTACAATTATTATTTTTTTATGCAACCTATTATTATTATCATTATCATTATCATTATTAATATTATTATTAATAAATAGTATTATCCTTGTTATTTATATTATTATTAAAAATATTAAAAGTATTATTATTATTAATATATTTATTAAAAATAAATTATATATAAGATTACACAAATAAGAATCCAAAGTGTGTTACCTACCTGCTCCCACTTTTTTTTTTCCTCTTTCTCCTTGCCCGTGAGCAAACTGTCGACACACTCATCATACATCTCTTTATGATTCATAATATGCTCGATTTCTACATCACCTCTATCAATTATATCTGCAAGTATCCTTTACCTATCTGTTATATATTATAATTTTTTTTTCCTTTATAGTCGATACCCTGTTGTTGTTCATATATTTTTTTAAAATCTTTAATTTCGAGTTTATTTCAAAATCTATAAATGCGGAGTTGTTAAAAATCCTTCCTTCAATCTATCTGCAAGTTTTCAGTTCTTAATTTGAAAAATCAAAGAGTAATTTCGGAGTCAAAGTTTTCAAATAAAAAAAGTCAACCATTGTTCTTGGATCAAATTCGAGATGTGTGGTACAATTTGAGTTCAATAGATGATTCCTTAAGTTTTTATACATGATTTAAAAACTAGTTCATGATGAAATTGTTGTGTAAAACGTTACCCAAATTAAAATCAATTTTTTTTTTATACCGTCGGCAGCAGAGTCGAGCAGTAGTTTTAATATTTTTTTTATTTATTCATCCCATTCATTTCTGTTAAATTCAATTACACAGGTGAATCGCTTATGTGTATCTTAAAACTATTTCACGCTGGATTCCATTGTTGTTAAGGATTTCAAGTAGTTAGGTTAAAGAAGAAGAAGGAGGGAGAATTAAATGGTACGGGTTATAATAAACTGAAAGGGGTTTTAATCAGAAAACGTAAACAGCTGGATTGGTGAAGGGAGTTAGCGTTATTCGAGAGGTCTCGGGTTCGAAACCCGGCTCTGCCATTTTTTTTAATCCAATTAACATGAGGTAGTTTTCATTACCATTATTATTATTATTACTATTATTATTATTATTATTATTATTATTATTACTATTATTATTAGTTATCTTTTATTATTATTATTATTATTATTATTATTATTATTATTATTATTATTATTATTATTATTATTATTATTATTATTATTATTATTATTATTATTATTATTATATTATTATTATTATTATTATTATTATTATTATTATGATTATTATGATTATTGTTATTATTAGTTATTGTAATTTGTGATGACCCGAAAATTTTTGACTTATTTAAACCAATTCTCTATACGATTTATTATTTTAACACGCTAAACAAAGTCTGTTAGATTGAGTGTCAAAATTTTAGAACTGTTTCATATATACAATTACCTTTGATTACTCTCGACGATTCATGAACAATTATATGTATGTATATATATATATGTACAAGTAAAAACGACTTTCCTACAGTAAAACCCTAATCGCATCTGTAGACCGTATTTAGACAAATTTGTCATTGTTTTTATCGAAGACATATTGATTTACTCGAAGAACAAGGAAGAACATGAGCAACACTTAAGACTGGTACTAGAGATACTCAAGAAAGAAGAATTGTACGCAAAATTTTCGAAGTGTGATTTCTGGTTACAAGAAGTACAATTTTTGGGCCATGTTGTCAGTAAACATGGAATTAAAGTTGACCCTGCCAAGATCGAAGCCATTAGTAAATGGGAAACACCTAAGACTCCAACACTAATCCGCCAATTCTTAGGTCTTGCTGGTTACTACCGAAGATTCATTCAAGATTTCTCTAGAATCGCCAAACCCTTAACTGCATTAACTTAAAAGGGAAAGAAGTATGATTGGTCCACGGAACAGGAATCCTCATTCCAGTTATTAAAGAAGAAGTTAACGTCTGCACCCATTTTGTCATTACCGGAAGAAAATGATGATTTCGTGATCTATTGTGATGCTTCGCGCCAAGGTTTAGGATGTGTATTAATGCAATGCACAAAAGTCATCGCATACGCCTCACGACAACTAAAAATTCATGAAAAGAACTATACGACGCACGATTTGGAACTTGGAGCAGTAGTTTTTGCACTCAAAATATGGAGATACTATCTATATGGCACCAAGTGTACAGTGTACACCGACCATAAGAGTCTTCAGCATATTTTTGATCAAAAACAACTCAATATGAGGCAACGTCGCTGGGTAGAGTTGTTAAACGATTACGATTGTGAAATCCGTTACCACCCCGGAAAGGCTAATGTTGTAGTCGATGCCCTAAGTCGGAAAAAAGAGTAAAACCTCTTAGGGTCCGAGCTTTGAATATTACAATTCGTACTGATCTCACAAAGCAAATTCAAGTAGCACAGTTAGAGGCTTTAAAAGAAGAAAATGAAAAAGGCGAAATGAGCATAGGGTTAGAAAAACAGCTTGAAGTAAAAGCCGATGGAACCCTGTATTTTGCTGGTAGGATATGGGTACCAAAACATGGTAATCTAAGGCAACTAGTACTGGATGAAGCACACAAAACGAGGTACTCAATTCACTCAGGAAATGGGAAAATGTACCACGACCTCAAGAAGTTTTATTGGTGGCCTAATATGAAGACAGAAATTGCTACTTATGTAAGCAAATGTTTGACGTGTGCAAAGGTCAAAGCTGAGCACCAAAAGCCGTCAGGATTACTGCAACAACCAGAAATTCCGCAGTGGAAATGGGAAAGAATAACCATGGATTTCATTACGAAATTGCCAAGGACTACAAGTAGTCATGATACTATTTGGGTGATAGTTGATCGTCTAACTAAATCAGCTCACTTCCTACCAATAAAGGAGAGAGACAGTATGGAGAAATTAGCACGCCTATATTTGAAGGAAGTAGTTTCCAGGCATGGTGTACCCATCTCCATCATATCTGATCGCGACACCCGATTCACATCACGTTTTTGGCAATCATTACAAAAAGCATTGGGAACTCGATTAGATATGAGCACCGCTTATCACCCACAGACAGATGGTCAAAGTGAAAGAACAATACAAACATTGGAAGACATGTTACGGGCATGCGTGTTTGACTTTGGAACCAGTTGGGATCGACACTTACCGTTGGCAGAATTTTCATAAAATAACAGCTATCATACGAGCATCAACGCAGCGCCATTTGAAGCACTTTACGGTAGAAAGTGCAGATCTCCTATATGTTGGAGTGAAGTAGGAGAAAGACAACTTACTGGACCAGAAATTATTCACGAAACCACCGAAAAGATCATTCAAATACAACAGCGATTGAAAACGGCCATGAGTCGCCAAAAGAGTTATGCTGATGTAAGAAGAAAACCGCTAGAATTTCAAGTGGGCGACAAAGTCATGTTGAAAGTGTCACCCTGGAAAGGCGTTGTACGATTTGGTAAACGAGGAAAGCTAAGTCCTAGGTACGTAGGACCCTTTGAAATCACCGAAAGAATTGGAGCAGTTGCTTATCGATTAAAGCTACCGCAAGAACTTAGTAGTGTTCACGACACATTTCACGTGTCAAATTTGAAGAAATGTTTAGCTGAAGAGGATGTCGTAATTCCTCTTGACGAAATACGAATTAATGATAAACTCCATTTTGTCGAAGAACCTGTTGAAATCATGGACCGTGAGGTCAAACAATTAAAACAAAGCAAAATACTGATAGTTAGGGTTCGTTGGAACGCAAGACGAGGACCCGAGTTTACTTGGGAACGTGAAGATCAAATGAAGCAAAAGTATCCACATTTGTTCACTAATATCGCTCATGAAACAGGTACTACTCAAAATTTCGGGACAAAATTTTCTTTAAGGGGGAGGTACTGTGATGACCCGAAAATTTTTGACTTATTTAAACCAATTCTCTATACGATTTATTATTTTAACACGCTAAACAAAGTCTGTTAGATTGAGTCTCAAAATTTTAGAACTGTTTCATATATACAATTACCTTTGATTACTCTCGACGATACATGAACAATTATATGTATGTATATATATATATATATGTACAAGTAAAAACGACTTTCCTACAGTAAAACCCTATTTGCTACAGTAAAAATTACTTTGCTACAGTAAAACACTATTTGCTACAGTAAAACACTATTTACTATAGTGAAACCGTATTTTACTACAGTGCTACAGTGAAAACGACTTGCTACAGTGATTTGCTACAGTAACACTATTTGCTACAGTAACACTATTTGCTACAGTAAAATACTATTTGCTACAACAAAAAACTATTTGATGTCGACGAACTAGCAAACGAAAACGAAAAAGGCGGCCATGCGATCGCATGGCAAAAACACTGAAAACTCATGCGATCGCATGAGCTACAGTAAATCGAAAAGTACTATAAAAGGCCAGTTTGTTCGACGATATATTCACATTTTATTTTTCATCTGTAATTTAAATTTAAATTTATAATTATAATTATAATTTTAATTTAAGTTTAATAATAATAAGGTATATTTGAGGGTGTTTTAATTCGGGTTTCAAACCGCTTTAAGCTAAGGAAATATTTGGTATTGTTCGGGGTATTGTTCTTGAATCCAAGGCCAACCATACAGTCGTCTACCATCATTACGTCTACGCAATTTGCCTACAATATTGAGTCTTAATATTGAACTGTGAGTTTATAGTCTCCCTTTTTAAATACTTTAAATATTTTTGGGCTGAGAATACATGCAATTTATTTTAAACGCGATAAGACACAAGTACATACTAAATTCTACACTGAGTTAAACCGAAAATCCCTTAGCTTTGGTAACTAGTAGCTGCCAGTACATAGGATATGGACTGGTGGACGCGAATAATTGTATATGGATCCATAGGGCTTGACATCCCCGTCCGAGCTAGAGCACTAGCCTTTTAACGGACGTATGTTATTTGAGTTTAAGACACGTTGGTTTGCGTGTATTAAAACGAATGGGGTAATTATCACTATAGCGTTAAGTTTAGTTACCAGGGTGCTCTGTTACGTAGAATCTATTGATAAACTTTTGATGAAATCTTGTGGTCTATCTTTATATATGTTTATGACTCGAGCAATTAAACCTATAACTCACCAACATTCGTGTTGACTTTTTAGCATGTTTTATTCTCAGGTCCTTAGAATGCTTCCGCTGTGATATGCTTGTTGCCTGCATGGAGTATCTCATGCTTTGTACAAAGTTTATTGCATTCAAAATAAAACTGCGCTGTGTAATAAATAATTGGACTGTGATGTCAACCTGTAAATTAAAGACTTATGTATTTCGGGGTTTTGCTTATACCTAAGCACTCGTCCACATGTTTATAACTTTCTATATTTAGAAAGTCACTTATTTTAATGAATGCAATATTTTATCAAAACGTATCATATAGAGGTCAAAACCTCACTGTGGAATCAATGATTAACGTGCCGCGTCAATAGCGATTTTGACGGGTCGTTACATAATTATTGTTATAGTATTATTATATGTAACATGAATATTATTACCAATTTAGTATCATCCTTAATTATTACTATTAGTGTTATTATCATAAGTTATTATAAGTATTATTAATATTACTATTATTACTAATGTTATCATTTTAATATTATTATCATTATTATGATTATGGTTATTATTATGAGGATAATAGAATTTATTATTATTTTCATTAATGGTAGTATTAGTATTAAACTATAAACATTGGAATTGTTATTATAAACATACGTATTATTATTAATATTATTATTAATAATAAAATTGTTAAAATTAATATTATTAAGTATTATTATCAAAATAATTATCTTATTTACCATCAATACAAAAATTTTTTTTTATTAAAAACTATTATTGTCAATATTATAAGATTTATCATTAAAACTTTTATTAACAGTAAAACTAATATTTTTATTAACATCATTACATTTGTCACTAACAAAATTATTAACATTATTATTTTTATTAGTACTATTAAGTATTATCATTTTACCATTACAAATATTATTTAGTATTATTAATTACTAATTTCAACAGACAAATGTTATACATACAAAAACATATGTAACATATATATATATAACCTAACTATATCAATAATTCTATATATAAATTGAAAATATATATAATGAAACTTATTAATTTATTATTATTATTATATATATATATATATATATATATATATATATATATATATATATATATATATATATATATATATATATATATATATATATATATATATATATATATATATATATATATATATATAATTACATCACTAATAATGACAATATATATATGTATATATATATATATATATATATATATATATATATATATATATATATATATACTTGTTCGATTATAATTACGTGTGTTAATAAATATATAATTGATATAGGTTCATGAATCCGAGGCCAACCCTACACTTGTTTAATGTCGTCATATGTATTTTTACTACAAAATACATTATGTGAGTTTCATTTGCTCCCCTTTTACTCTTTACATTTTTGGGGCTGAGAATACATGCAAATGCTTTATTAACTGTTTTACAATAATTATATGCGTGAGTTTCATTTGCTCCCCTTTTACTCTTTACATTTTTGGGGCTGAGAATAAATGCAAATGCTTTATTAACTGTTTTACAATAATTATATGCGTGAGTTTCATTTGCTCCCCTTTTACTCTTTACATTTTTGGGGCTGAGAATACATGCAAATGCTTTATTAACTGTTTTACAATAATTATATGCGTGAGTTTCATTTGCTCCCCTTTTGCTCTTTACATTTTTGGGGCTGAGAATACATGCAAATGCTTTATTAACTGTTTTACAATAATTATATGCGTGAGTTTCATTTGCTCCCCTTTTACTCTTTACATTTTTGGGGCTGAGAATACATGCAAATGCTTTATTAACTGTTTTAGAATAATTATATGCGTGAGTTTCATTTCTTCCTTTTTAAATGCTTTTGCAAAAATATATTTTTGGGACTGAGAATACATGCGCTGCTTTTATAAATGTTTTACGAAATAGACACAAGTAATCGAAACTACATTATATGGTTGAATGATCGAAATCGAATATGCCCCTTTTTAGTAAGTCTGGTAATCTAAGAATTAGGGAACAGACACCCTAATTGATGCGAAACCTAAAGATAGATCTATCGGGCCCAACAAGCCCCATCCAAAGTACCGGATGCTTTAGTACTTCAAAATTTATATCATGTCCGAAGGAGGATCCCGGAATGATGGGGATATTCTTATATGCATATTGTGAATATCGGTTACCAGGTGTTCAATCCATATGAATGATATTTTTGTCTCTATGCATGGGACGTATGTTTACGAAAAATGGAAATATGAAATCTTGTGGTCTATTAAAATTATGAAATGATTATTTATGTTAAACTAATGAACTCACCAACCTTTTGGTTGACACTTGAAAGCATGTTTATTCTCAGGTATGAAAGAAGTCTTCCGCTGTGAAATTGCTCATTTAAAAGATATTACTTGGAGTCATTCATGACATATTTCAAAAGACGTTGCATTCGAGTCGTCGAGTTCATCAAGATTATTATTTAGTTAATTATAGTTGAATATATTATGAAATGATTTGCATGTAGTCAATTTTCGATATAAAGCAAGTTTATCTTTTAAAAACGAATGCAATGTTTGTAAAATGTATCATATAGAGGTCAAGTACCTCGCGATGTAACCAACTATTGTGAATCGTTTGTAATCGATATGGACTTTGTCCGGATGGATTAGAACGGGTTTTGACAGTTGGTATCAGAGTAGAGGTCTTAGCGAACCATGTCTGCATTAGTGTGTCTAACTGATAAGTCGTTAGGATGCATTAGTGAGTCTGGACTTCGACCGTGTCTGCATGTCAAAAGTTTTGCTTATCATTTGGTGTTAAAAATTAACTGCTTATCATTCTTAGAGAATCAATTGCTTATCATTCTTAGTCTAGACACGTTTTACTGCATTGACTGCATGAATAGTGTATAGACAAAATTCATATCTTAGCGTATCTGCTACTTCATATCTTAGCGTATCTGTCACTGTAACTTTGCCTGACAACTTCCGTAGATTCCTCCGTAACTTATGGGATTTTAGTATTATATATGCATATGTAAATTATGTATTGCAGGGTACTAATCTACATTCAATAATCTATTTCTTATCGAAAATCCTTCATCTGATCGTACGAAATGAATCCCACAACCAGTTCGAGTCCCACAAATTTCGATAGCTATTCCGATAGTTATTCCGACAGCTATTCCGACCTGGATATTGGTGTCACCGGAATGAATCAATCAATCAGTCATCCCCAATTCATTTGATGAGTTCGTAGTCGAATTAAACAATGGAGACGCGAAGAAGGCGATCCCTTCCACCAACCGAATTCACCTCTTGACAATGAACCTAAAGCTTTTACCGGCGAACCTATTCGAGACACCATTTTCAGTCTCATTTCCAGGGTAACTCGACAAGATTATATTCTATCCACAATTCCGAATCTTATTCATCCGCTCGTTCCGACCGACAATCATCCTGGAGTAATAAGTCAACGAACTTCGCGATCGAAAAATCAATTCGGAGAATATGGTGCAAAATGTACCATCTTTAGCAACATCACCGGCACCAACAGTACCATCAGTAACAGCACCAGTACCATCAACAATCTATGCTTCAATATCACTATCTGTACCTCAAGCATAATCATCGTTCTACGAATCGTTCTACATAAACTATCTTCGTCCTTCATGGCGATTACGTAATCTCTAATGTGTTAGATATTATGTACTCTAGTTCTAGCCGTAAGCCTAATGAGTTTAATATCGCATTGACTCATTAAATCCATGATTACGTCTGAAAAATATATATATATATATATATATATATATATATATATATATATATATATATATATATATATATATATATATATATATGTATATTTATTGTTTCATAAAGACTGTAATTAAAAATTCTTTCGTACAAACTGTTAATGGTGAAAATATTTTAATGGGTAGGTAATACCCGAGGAATATTTAGATTTCACAGTAATAAGTTACATTGTACATTCTTCGAATATGATTCAATGGTCCTTTACTATCCTATTTACATCTACAGAGATACGTATCTGTTCACCGCAGAATAACCATTTTCATTCAATTTTATATTTGGATTTTGACCTATAAGAATTCAACAAGTGGCATAATGAAGAAATAATGGACACAATAAAAATTGATTAGAAACAGACTAATTAACAATATGAAATTTTGTTAAGAAATCACACTGACAAGATCCTAGCTAACTGTTCCTAGCTAACTGTTAATTCCGTATTACATTTTATTTTATCGCAATTTATTTATCGCAATTTAATTATCGCAATTTATTTATCACAGTTTATTTTATCGCAATTTTAATTCTCGCAATTTTATTTAACGTCATTTAATTTCTGTTATTTACTTTACGCACTTTATTTATCGTTATTTATTTTACGCACTTTAAATATCGGGACACGTATACAAGGTTTTGACATATCATATCGACGCATCCATATATAT
Organism: Rutidosis leptorrhynchoides; assembly: GCF_046630445.1. Classification (NCBI taxonomy): domain Eukaryota; kingdom Viridiplantae; phylum Streptophyta; class Magnoliopsida; order Asterales; family Asteraceae; genus Rutidosis; species Rutidosis leptorrhynchoides. The sequence continues at coordinate 565,628,769 of NC_092335.1, read as the reverse complement.
TATTTGGAATCACCATAGACACTCTATATGCAGTAATGATCGAGTTCTCTATACAGGGTTGAGGTTGATTCTACAATAATATATATACTTTGAGTTGTGATCGAGTCTGAGACGAATACTGGTCACGATACGTATTAATTAATTCGAATATTATATATTAAGCTATATATGAATTATTGGACTGTCAACTGTAGACTATCGACTGTGGACTAAAAACATTGGACAATTAAAATAAATTAAAATATTGATTATAACATATGAAACTAAACATTTCTTCAAGTTGCCACTTGATTTCATCTTAAATGCCATTTGTATCTTGACAATTCTAATCTGCGTTCAAACCTTTCATGATTCTTGAAAACACCTCAATTGAAAGGATGAACCAACCGCACTTCATCTATGGAAGAAAAGATTGACGCATATAGTTATGCACCTGAAAACTCCCGGACCCTAAGTAAAAGTTTAACATGTGTCTGTGTTAGCTCCTTTGGCATTGTTATTACCGAAAATAACAATGCAACTCTTTTTCAAATTAGCCAATTTTATCACAGCTTTAGCAAATCAACTTCAACTTCCATTCAAATTAGCCTTATTATAACCTCGATATATAAGTTTGCCTGTCGTCATCGTTACCAGAGAACCGTTTATATTTCACCACATTAGCAGTAAAATTACCAGCAACTTCAATGAATTTGGACTTTCTGAAAAATCATTATATTCATTGAAACCCCATCTTGTATTCATCTATACCCTGTAACAATAATTGCCATACCAATTACCGGGAATCAGCAATCAGTATTTTGAATCTCGTAGCATTTCTAAATCAATAGTTATATGTATACATATAACAATTATCTCCTAGAATTACGATCTTCAATTCTGAAATTTTGAAAAGGCACCCAGTTTACGAATCGATACTCTGAATGTTGAAAAAGCTGAATGAAGCAGCAGAAACTGTAGGCAACCGTAAACGACCTTAGTCGTCGGAATTTTGATGATAAAGAATAATATGTTGAAAAGCTTAGAAACGTTGGAACTGGAAAACGGATAGAGTTAACCATGAAGGAGACCAAGGACAAATACAAGGACCAAACCCTATATTCAAAGAATCCAGGTAATTCTGGATCCAATGAAATTGTTAGAGAATATCTTGCTCTGTACTCATGTTAAAATCTTGCGAAAAATCTTTCACCATCAACCATCGAACTTAGAAATTCAAAAATATCATCATCAATATCTTCGATATTTCTGAGGATATTTTCATAAATATTCTCGTCCGAAATTATATACCTCTTCGTGCTTCATGTGTATCATTATATTGGAAAAATTCAATAGAAAATTTGGTACCGAAAAGCAGATTATGCAAAACTATGAAGAAAGCCGTGGACAAATCACAAAGAATAAGTTTGACTTCAAAGAATCCAAATAATTCAATGTCTGCTAAAGTCTTTAGTGAATATCTTGCTCCTTACTCTAAACCCTTGCAGACAATAGTTTCTATCATCCTCTGATCTTAGATATTCCGAGATATTATCGTATCTTTCATTATAAATATCCTCCATATTTCTGGAGATATTTTTATAACTATTCTTATCTGAAATCATTAATCTCTTCGTGCTATCAGTATTACATCATATAGAAACTGTTAGTTTCTATATTCTGTAAATTTTCGAGCTTAAAATATGAATGTTATTGAAGTAATGTTGGGAACTGATGCATGAGTTAGTATAATATAATGACATTTGATCAACGTGATTATATTACAGTAAGTCATGCTGAGTTTCTAAATGGAACATGATGATTCACAGATTATAACGTCATCATGTGCCATGTTACATAACTCTTTCATTCTGATTAACTTCCGAACATATCAAGAAAATATATTCTTGATAGTTCTATCTTTTTCCTTGAATTCTGGTAATTTGACAAGTCATATTGTGTTATTATCGTTTCTTTCTTAGAACATTAACAACGTTCATTCTGAAACTTATATCTGCGAATTCTGGACCATTACGAGAGATGCCTAATCGCAAGAAGAAGAAACGGAGGGACAAAGCTCCGAAATAGAATTTAGAGTATAAATCATAGCAAATAGGAGGGAGTATTAACTATGGACGACAATGATTATAGGAAACAGAAATAGGGACATTGAAATATAAGGAGAGATATAAAGCCCGATAACAACACATAAATTACAAACCGTGTATATCAATGTTTATAGAAATATAAAGACACGGGAGGATTAAAAGCACTATAACCCCAAGGGCGAAGTAGAAGTAAACAGATTCCTCCAGTGGAAGTTGAAAGATGAGAATGATTGTTGTGATAGTAAGGATAAGGACAAGGATTAGAAATGGATTAAGCATTTTCACAATCTTTTGGATGTATGAAATAAGAAAGAAAGTATAGGAATGGTGAGAATAATAGAATTGAAAAGTTTAATTTATAATGGGAATATTAGACAGAGCAATCGAGGCAGATCACCGTATTTAATTATAGAGATCTTAATTTCCTTACTCGTCGAGGAATCAAATCTTTTAAATTTCGAAGATTTTGTTTAAATCCCTTGAATTCCGGAATTCAACCAAGACAACGTCAAAAGATAAGAAACACCTTATTTTTTTTTTTTTTTTAAATTCAAACGTGACTACGTCAAAAGCTAAGGCGAATCTTTATTTTCTCATTTCACTCTTTGTGATAGCTTCATTCGTACGCTCCACCTAATCAAATTGTTTTATCTTTATCAGTCAATAATGATAAAACTTTATTTATCAACCCATATTCGTCATGAAAATATTTTTATTGTTAGCCATGACCACCTCACTCAAATTTCGGGACGAAATTTCTTTAACGGGTAGGTACTGTGATGACCCGGGAATTTCCAACCAAATTTAAACTTAATTTTTATATGATTTCAACAAGATAAGCAAAGTATGTAATGTTGAGTCTAGAAAAGTTTGAAACTATGTTCATGTATTCAATTGACCTTTGACTATTCCTGACGATTCACGAACAATTGTATATAATTAAATATGTATACTTATATGTATAAATGTAAATATATATAAATATAAATGAAAGTGTATATATATAATAAAATTGAATTAATAAAATACACTTTAATTAATTGGAATTAAGAATGTAAAATGTTAAATAAAATAATTAAGTTACTATTAAAATGAATATATATACAAATATATATATATATATATATATATATATAATTTATAACTAGTTGTAATATATAAATATTAAATAAATGTTATCATACAATATAATATTGGATATTATATTAAATGTAGTCATTAGTATAGTTGGTATATATTTATATTTAATATTAATAATAATATTAAAACCTATTACATGAGTTTCGATACATGTTGATGTTAAAGCTAAGGGGTATAAAATACTATTAAATTTTACTCAAGATATTTATTTATTTAAATAAATGGATATACTTAAATCTTGCTACAACACTTATAGGCAGTGTACCTAATCGTACAATAGTGTAGTTTTTAGTAAGTCCGGTTCGTTCCACAGGGAAAAATCTTTAACCAAAGCTTAACGCTATATTAGTTTTAATCTATAAAAATACAAATATATAAATAAGTAATATTATTATTATAAAAGGGGGGTTTTTTACCGTTTAATGACCGGTTTGTCGATTTTAAAAAACTTTAGTCGCAGTTAAAACCTAATGTAAAATAATAAAAATAAATATAACTTAATTTAAAGCGTAAAGTAAATAACGATAAGAAAATTGCGATAAATAAAAGTGCGATAAAATAAAACTGCGATAATTAAAAAGTACGATAATTAAAAGTGCAATTAAATACAATGACAATAAATAAAAGTGCGATAATTAGAAGTGCAATTAAATATAAAATAAAGGAAATTAAATATGAAATAAAAGAATTATGCTTATTTAAACTTCCGTAATCATGATGTTTGACGTGTTGATTTTAGTTTTATGCCCATGGGTTAATTGTCCTTTGTCCTGGGTTATTTAATATGTCCGTCTGGTTTTTGTCCATAACAGTCCATCAGTCATAAATATAAAGTGCGAGTGTCCTCATCAAATTATCCTTATACCCGAAGTTAAATATTCCAACTAATTGGGGACTTAAACTGTAACAAGGTTTTAATACTTTGTTTAATAATTACACCAGGATATCGACTGTGTGTAACCCAAGGTTTTAATACTTTGTTATCAATTATGCCATGTATCCTTGTACATAATTTCACCCCTGTTTTAATAATTCTAGTGACTATTAAATCATTCCCGTGTCCGGTTAAATGAACGATTATTCATACATATAAATACCCCGCCCATCGTGTCCGATCGAGTGTATATGGTTATTTATAGGGACGTCCAATTGTAAATCTTTATATTAAAATTAACAAACTATCATTTAGTTAAACAAATATAAAGCCCATTAATAGCTCATAGTCTAATTTCCACAAGTGTCATTCTTTTGTCCAAACCCCAATTATGGTACAAAGCCCAATTACCCAATTTTAGTAATTAGCCCAACATCATGATTACTTCGGATTAAATAAGCATAATAATAACTTAGCTACGAGACATTAAATTAAAAAGGTTGAACATAACTTACAATGATTAAAAATAGCGTAGCGTTACACGGACAGAATTTCGACTTACACCCTTACAACATTCGCTAACATACCCTTATTATTAGAAATTAAAATTAAAATTAAAATTATAATATATATATATATATATATATATATATATATATATATATATATATATATATATATAATACGTTTGATAGAGAGAAAGAAAGATGGATATTGATGAACCAAACACTCGTTTTTATAGGGCATGTGGGCTGGAAAAGGTGCTCATGCGATCGCATGAGCTTTACCCTTCAGGCTCATGCGATCGCATGGCCAGCTGGGGAGGCTCAAAAGTCTACAAAAACGTGGGCTGCTTATTTATTTATTATATAATTTAATATATATAATTTAATTTAATTATATATATATTATATTATATTCTTGTACTCCGTTGACTTGTAATTTTTATTCCGTTGCGTCGAGCGTTGAGAGTTGACTCTGGTCCCGGTTCCGGATTTTCGAACGTCCTTGCGTATAATTTAATATCTTGTACTTTGCGTTTTGAATCTTGTACTCTTGTAATTTCGAGACGTTTCTTATCAATAATTGGAACCTCTTTGATTGTATTTTGTATTTTTGAACTTTTTGGTCGTTTGCGTCTTCAATTCGTCGAATCTGTCTTTACCTTTTATTATTTAAACGAATATCACTTGTAAATAGAACAATTGCAACTAAAAGCTTGTCTTTCTTGAGGAATAATGCTATGAAATATATGTTCGTTTTTAGCATTATCACATGTGAGTTATTATAATTACTAATAATATTGTCATCGTCGTTAACATCATTATTATTATTAAAACTTGTGGTAAAGTATAACTTTAATTAATATTAACAATTAATATAACAAGTTTAATTATAAATTATATTATTGTAGTAATATAATAATCACTTTCAATATTAAAAATATATATGTGTAATAGTAATATGAAAATATGTATATATAAATATAATTGTTATATTATTATTATTATTATTACTTTCTTTATTAGTAAAGATAAATATTAATATTAATAACGGTATTATTAATATCACTATATATAATACATACACGAAATTGAATAAGTATAAGTTGTTATATTAATGTCATTATTACTATCAACATATATCTATTATTAAACTCATTATTATTATTAATGAGATTTTTAAAATTATTACAATTATTATTTTTTATGCAACCTATTATTATTATCATTATCATTATTAATATTATTATTAATAAATATTATTATCCTTGTTATTTATATTATTATTAAAAATATTAAAAGTATTATTATTATTAATATATTTATTAAAAATAAATTATATATAAGATTACACAAATAAGAATCCAAAGTGTGTTACCTACCTGCTCCCACTTTTTTTTTTTTTTTTTTGCTCTTTCTCCTTGCCCGTGAGCAAACTGTCGACACACTCATCATACATCTCTTTCTGATTCATAATATGCTCGATTTCTACATCACCTCTATCGATTATATCTGCAAGTATCCTTTATCTATCTGTTATATATTATTATTTTTTTTTCCTTTACAGTCGATACCTGTTGTTGTTCATATATTTTTTTAAAATCTTTAATTTCGTGTTTATTTCAAAATCTATAAATGCAGAGTTGTTAAAAATCCTTCCTTCAATCTATCTGCAAGTTTTCAGTTCTTAATTTGAAAAATCAAAGAGTAATTTCGGAGTCAAAGTTTTCAAATAAAAAAAGTCAACCATTGTTCTTGGATCAAATTCGAGATGTGTGGTACAATTTGAGTTCAATTGATAAAAAAACTAGTTCATGATGAAATTGTTGTGTAAAACGTTACCCAAATTAAAATCAATTTTTTTTTGATACCGTCGGCAGCAGAGTCGAGCAGCAGTTTTAATATTTTTTTTTATTTATTCATCCCGTTCATTTCTGTTAAATTCAATTACACAGGTGAATCGCTTATGCGTATCTTAAAACTATTTCACGCTGGATTCCATTGTTGTTAAGGATTTCAAGTAGTTAGGTTAAAGAAGAAGAAGGAGGGAGAATTAAATGGTACGGGTTATAATAATCTGAAAGGGGTTTTAATCAGAAAACGTAAACAGCTGGATTGGTGAAGGGAGTTAGCGTTATTCGAGAGGTCTCGGGTTCGAGACCCGGCTCTGCCATTTTTTTTAATCCAATTAACATGAGGTAGTTTTCATTACCATTATTATTATTATTACTATTATTATTATTATTATTAATATTATTACTATTATTATTAGTTATCTTTTATTATTATTATTATTATTATTATTATTATTATTATTATTATTATTATGATTATTATGATTATTGTTATTATTAGTTATTGTAATTATTGTTATAGTATTATGTTATGTAACATGAATATTATTACTAATTTAGTATCATCCTTAATTATTACTATTAGTGTTATTATCATAAGTTATTATAAGTATTATTAATATTACTATTATTACTAATGTTATCATTTTAATATTATTATCATTATTATGATTATGGTTATTATTATGAGGATAATAGAATTTATTATTATTTTCATTAATGGTAGTATTAGTATTAAACTATAAACATTGGAATTGTTATTATAAACATAAGTATTATTATTAATATTATTATTAATAATAAAATTGTTAAAATTAATATTATTAAGTATTATTATCAAAATAATTATTTTATTTACCATCAATACAAAAATTTTTTTTATTAAAAACTATTATTGTCAATATTATAAGATTTATCATTAAAACTATTATTAACAGTAAAACTAATATTTTTATTAACATCATTACATTTGTCACTAACAAAATTATTAACATTATTATTTTTATTAGTACTATTAAGTATTATCATTTTACCATTACAAATATTATTTAGTATTTTTAATTACTAATTTCAACAGACAAATGTTATACATACAAAAACATATGTAACATATATATAACCTAACTATATCAATAATTCTATATATAAATTGAAAATATATATAATGAAACTTATTAATTTATTATATATATATATATATATATATATATATATATATATATATATATATATATATATATATATATATATATATATATATATATATATATACTTGTTCGATTATAATTACGTGTGTTAATAAATATACAATTGATATAGGTTCGTGAATCCGAGGCCAACCCTACACTTGTTTAATGTCGTCATATGTATTTTTACTACAAAATACATTAGGTGAGTTTCATTTGCTCCCCTTTTACTCTTTACATTTTTGGGGCTGAGAATACATGCAAATGCTTTATTAACTGTTTTACAATAATTATATGCGTGAGTTTCATTTGCTCCCCTTTTACTCTTTACATTTTTGGGGCTGAGAATACATGCAAATGCTTTATTAACTGTTTTACAATAATTATATGCGTGAGTTTCATTTGCTCCCCTTTTACTCTTTACATTTTTGGGGCTGAGAATACATGCAAATGCTTTATTAACTGTTTTACAATAATTATATGCGTGAGTTTCATTTGCTCCCCTTTTACTCTTTACATTTTTGGAGCTGAGAATACATGCAAATGCTTTATTAACTGTTTTACAATAATTATATGCGTGAGTTTTATTTGCTCCCCTTTTACTCTTTACATTTTTGAGGCTGAGAATATATGCAAATGCTTTATTAACTGTTTTACAATAATTATATGCGTGAGTTTCATTTCTCCCTTTTTAAATGCTTTTGCAAAAATATATTTTTGGGACTGAGAATACATGCACTGCTTTTATAAATGTTTTACGAAATAGACACAAGCAATAGTAAAGCTCACCCTTATAATTTTTCGGTCTGGCACAAGGTCCTGTCTTTGACCATGCTATGTAACCACCGTTCTTACGGTTGACACCCGATTTGGTTCAGGTGACCTAATGAATTCCAGATGAATTCCTAAGATTTTACGTTCAATGGTAATGAATGCATTGAAAATGGGTTTTTAGAAAACAAATCGGTTTGTAATTTTGATCAAAATATTTTCGCGTTCAAGCTCGAGTTTAGATATCATTGAATTCCATGAGTTTGTAATTCTCAATCTTTAAGGTCAATCTCTAGGATTGAGTAATATCAGTCTTAAAAGCTGATTTTTGATCTTTAAGGAGATTATCCTTTCTGGGGATCTGATTCATTAGTCTTATCAAGCTAATTTGCATGGCGTCCTCCCCATTTTACAAGACAGATCCTCTCATGGTTAGGATAAGTCTGACCACTTGGCGACCCTGTTTGATGCTGAGGTCCGTGGATTTCCTGCTGATTTTAGTGATGACTTTTCTAGATTTTTCGTCAACCTACAGCTGGTCTGAACGACAACTTCATGACCTAAATCAAGAAGCGCGTTTCTTTTTTGGAAGACTTTACTTCCTTTTAATGATGGAATTGATTCATCGTGTAGATCCATCTTTCTTATAGTAAATCGGGTAAAACTGTTTAGTTTAGTCCAAAGCAAAAGTATCTTTAATTATTTGTTACAGAAATATGTGACATATGTTTAAAATAACTTGGAAATTTTCCCACACTTGGCTTTTATTTTCCTTTTTATTGTCCTCTATTCCATTTTAAATGAATTCTAACATTTTGGTTTGTTTCTCAATTTATGTCCTTTCCGAGGTAACAATAATTTCGTTGTTAACACCTAGTTTTATCGTTCATAAATATGTATAAACATGATTTTGAGTTCATTTAATTGAAAATTTTGAAAAATTTTACTAGAATTGGGTAGTCAGTATATAAGACTAGGGCTGTTCTTTATTATCAGAGAGCACCAGATTCTAATACAACTACTGCGTTACTAGTATTTTTAATGGTAACCAAGTGTATAAAGTAAAAATTTTATAATTCCGAAAGAATTTAACCCCTTCCCACACTTAAGATCTTGCAATGCCCTCATTTGCAAGAAATCAGTAACAATTTAAATTATTGAGGGTGATTAGCGCAGAAAAATGATTAAATTTTACCAAAGTTTTCAAACATATTGGCGTTTGTTTGCTGAATGATAAATGGTGCATATCATTTGTTCATTCCATCTTGTTGTTACATCACATTTATTTTTCATCTTGTCGTCAAAATTAGTTGCTTTTGCTGAACTTAATGCCAGTCTTTGAAAATGCGATGTTTTACCCTGTTTTGTACAATCGACAATATACATACATACAAATATAAACATGCATGGCAATTTGAAATGGGACTTAATATCCCACTTTCAAATCCTAAATGTGAAATATTAGTACACAATAATAATAAAAATGATAAAAATTACACAAATATATCCAATAACATAAGTTTAAACATGAAAAAGTAAAAAGATAAAAACATAAAAATCATAAAAATAACCAAATGGAACCAAATCAGTCTGGATAGGGGTTCTAGTTCATCTCGTCAGGTGGGTTCCATTGTTGGTTATAGGTGTCCTGATAGGCTTGGTTATAGTCATACCGGTTAAAGGGTGGTCGGATCTCGGGGCTGTGTGGCGGAAAATAAGCAGGTCGAGTAGGCACGTAATTATTTGGTACCTGATATGATAGCTGGCTCATGATTTGGTGCTGATGAACTAACCAGCTATCATGTTGGCGTCGCCTATAATCCTCGTATACTCTCTCGGAGTTCCACTGCTCGTACATACTATGTCTGGCCGCGCTCGTCATTGATTCATCATCTATACGAACGTGGACGTCAAGAATAGCATCTCGAATGACATCCCTGATGTCTTCCACTTCCTCCATTTCTTCGTCTGAACCCCTTTCTACCTGTGGATGATTACCTTCATAGGGAAGTGCCTGGTTACGTCTACTTTTCAATACCTTAGCACCTACATAAACCCGCAATCCTATGGTCTCATCCTGTTCTCTACAAAGCTGTAATGGACCCCCTCGGTTCCTATCAACACCTAAATACTCTCCAATGAGAGTAACAAAAATACCTCCTCATATTATACTCCCTTCCTGCATTCCTTCTACCATTTTAGATAAATAAAAACCAACACAGTAAGGGATATTAACAAAGCTTCTCGGGTCCCGAATACACTTTAGGTAAAATAAATCATGTAAGGTCAGTTTCTCCTTATTGTGACCTCTTTGTGTAATCGAGTTAGCCAAAAATCTATGAATCACACGAAGCTCGGCTTTGTTAATATGTAAGTAGGAGTGTTTACCTCCTAGTGTAAAAACATTATAGTTTGACATATGCCTCCAATCGGCGTCAGCGTCAAAGTTCCTATCTACCCTTTCCCCACGATAAATCAAACTCATACAATCGGGTAGTAGCAATTCACTAGGAGTGTAAATCTGTAATGCCCTGGCCATGTCCATCATGGACATTCTATACATCCTACCGCCAAGGATAAATCTAAGAAAACTTCTATCATCTAACCTATCTACATCTACATTTAACGCTATAGTACTCATCAGCTCAACACACCATTCCTTATATATAGGTCTACGAATGGTGAAAAGACGTATCCAATCTGTAAAAGAAGAACTGCCATACCTTTGTACCAAATGCTGTCTAACACGGTCAGCTAGATGGACCGTTTCCAAAGGATTCCAATCAATTACCCTTGGCACCTCTACCTCTTTTGTTACTAATTTGAACTTATTACTTTGATATGATGGATAATCTCTCCATCGTCTATCGAATCTCAAATTAGGATGCAATGTGTGTTCCGGTATCATTGGGTATTCTACAGGTGGATGTGGCGGAAATACTGTCAATTCATTAGGTAACTGTAGCGGATCATAATAGGGTACGTGCTGTTCAGGCTGATGTTGTGGTTCCTGTTGTGGTTGTTGTTCAGGTTCATATTGCATTTCTGGTTCTGGTTCTGGAGCTGGAGCAGGCTGTCTAGATGATGATGCTCTTGAACCTCCAGTATCGGCTTTCTACAAAACACATTAAACACAAAATTTGTGCATCCAAATATGCATTAGTGTTAGCAAAATAACAACTTAAAACAATCACAATAACATGTTAAATCAAAATTAAACTTATACACATTTTCACATTTTTTACAATTCTATACTTTTTTAATTGAGCACATATGAAAATGTATACAAAGTTCATAAGCATTTAACTCAAATAACATGTCAAAATAGTCATTACTAATAATTAAACAAGTCTCAAATGACAAATATATCAAATTAATCAAGTTCATGAATTTTGCACCTAAAAAGTCCACTTTAATCTTTAAAAATCATGTTTAGGATCAATGATTGGATCATTTAACTACCTAAACATGTTACATTACTCAATTAAGCAATAATTCATGACAAAAATCAGCCATAACCTGTTTATATCAAAATGTCCCAAATTGCTCAAGAACACAAACCCTAGATTTCTAAAAATTTTGAAGTTTTTGGCTTCAAATCATGTTAAATAGCATCAATCTAGGTTATACATGCATAAAATACTAACAATTTATCACTAATTACACTAGAAATTAACAAAATTGCATTAGGTAAAATATTGGTAATTATCACAAAAACTAGCAAATTTATGAGTTTAGGGGTGTAATTTTTATTTTTTTGCTGAAGAATGAGAATCTAGGCATGATTAGAGCAAGAAAAATGACGAATTACGGTGAAAAATTGAGAATTTTAGAGGTGATTTGGGAGTATTTTCGTATATGTTGTGTGTGTTGTGGAATGGAGACAGAACAGCTCGCTGAGAGTTTTGATCTGGCCAGAAATCCAGCCTCATGCGATCGCATGAGGTTGGTGTGTAAACCCCATGCGATCACATGAGGTGCCGGCTACAGTGCTTTCACCCTTTTTTTTTTATATATTAAAACCTTATACTTTATAAAACATAAAAATAAAATTTTAAAAATTTATTTTCCTTTAGGAGCGAGGGTGTTTCGGATCGTTGTCCTAGTCCATCCCTCGATAAAATTTTAAAATTTGTCAATTTAAAGCGCGGTTTTTAAAAGTAAAGATTTTTGGGTTTTTTTAATATTTTTGGCATACTTTAGTTTAAATAAGATTAAAAATAATGACAATAAAAGTTCTCGTCCCTCCCTCGGGTAAAGCAATTTCGGTTCAAAGACCTAGTCTTCAACTCACGACGAATTTTAAAAATCATATTTTTAACTTAGTGAAATAAAGTAAATTTTTGTTTTTTAAATTCACACCAAACTTAAATTTAAAATACATAAAATTAAAAATTCATATTTTAAAAATTCACACCAAACTTAAATTATATTTTTGTTTTTATACATACAAACTTATATTAAAAATATTTATTTTTCAAATATTTACAATTTTAAATATATTGATTTAAAAAGTTTACAATATCAATTTAAGATTTATATATTAATTTTAAAAACATGGTAAAAATAAAATTAAAAATCTTTTTGGCTTTTATCCCACTTTAATCAATCAAATATTATCAAAAATATACGCCCCTCTTTTCGGTAAATTAATTTCGGTTCCATGACCTAATTTAACTCATGACGAATTTTTGAAATATTTTGGGTTGATTGATTAAAGATATTTATACCTTAAGAATAAACGTTAAATTTCGCAGTGATGTAATAAATTTTTGTATGATATCAATAATTTCGGTCGCAAGACCTAATTTCATCGAATACCAATTTAATACTTTATAGCGAACAAATTAGCGTTTATTATCAAAAGGTTAAAAATAAAAATAAAAAAAAACTGTACAAACTTACCTGTGAAATATATTCTTAGTGATATGCTCTAGCCCACTCATAAGATAGTCGGACTAATTGATTTTCCATGGCTACATAGGCGTAACCTCGAGCATTTAATGTTTTTTCTTCTAAACATATGAACGGTCCATCTCTACATAAAGTAACAAATTCGGTGTTTGAATAGGTTTGATTATTTGAACATTTACCTTCGTGTGACCATTTTCCGCATTTGTGACATTTTTCAAGGTGTCGTGCTCTTTTTTTTGCTGCGGATTTTGATTTTCCTTTACCAAATTGTAACTTATTATCTTCGCATCTGGATTCTTTTCTTACTCCGTCCAATTTACTTCTGATTAATGATACTATTTCACTTGGAAGTGTGTCATTATTACGTTTAGTGATCAAAGCGTGTAGCATTAGACCATGGTTCAGTTCACAGGAAGTCTTCATTTCGTAAAAACATAAAAAAATAAAAATTTAGAATGGGGGAAGAAGACTAGTTCTTTAGGGTCTGCTAGGGAAAGACCATTCGGGTTCCATTTTCGAGAACTACACGAAAACAGAAAATCTAACTCTAACATAAATACATATTATCCTTTAAAGACTTGATTCTCCCCACACTTAGTTAGCTGTGGTATCGAAATTGTGATTAACTTCGTTGCTGACTTCCATCGGACTATCTATGTAATGTTTAACTCTGTGACCATTAATCTTAAATTCAATCCCATTTGAATTTATCAATTCTATCGTTCCGTATGGGAAATCTCTTTTGACTATGAATGGTCCAGACCATCTTGATTTCAATTTTCCAGGAAATAACTTGAATCGTGAATTGAAAAGAAGAACTCTGTCTCCTTCTTTAAATTCTTTTGAACTTCTGATTCTTTTATGATGCCATTTCTTTGTTCTTTCCTTATAGATTAACGAATTTTCGTATGCTTCTTGTATTAATTCTTCTAATTCGTTTAGTTGACTTAACCGTAGACGTCCAGCTTCATGTAAATCAAGATTACATGTCTTCAAAGCCCAAAATGCTTTGTGTTCAATTTCTACTGGAAGATGACATGCTTTTTCGTAAACGAGTCTAAAAGGTGTGGTTCCAATTGGAGTTTTGTAGGCTGTTCTAAAAGCCCAGAGTGCATCCTCCAATTTTATGGACCATTCCTTCGGATTTGATCCTACGGTTTTCTCTAGAATACGTTTTAAAGCTCGGTTGGTATTTTCAACTTGTCCACTTGTTTGTGGATGATATGCAGTGGAGATTTTATGAGTTACTCCATATCTTTTAAGAACTTTCTCAAGTTGATTATTACAGAAATGAGTACCCCGATCACTTATTAAAGCTTTCGGTGTTCCAAACCTTGCAAAAAGACGTTTTAAAAGTTGACTACAACTCGTGCATCGTTAGTTGGGAGAGCTTGTGCTTCCGCCCATTTAGATACATAATCAATGGCTACGAGAATATAGAGATTATTATGAGATTTTGGAAATGGACCCATAAAGTCAATACCCCAAATGTCAAATACTTCACATACTTGAATGATATTTTGTGGCATTTCATCACGTTGAGTTATTTTTCCAGCCCTTTGATAAGCATCACAGGATTTACAAAGAAGGTGTGCATCTTTGTAAATTGTAAGCCAATAGAATCCAGCATCATAAACTTTTCTTGCTATTAGTTGAGGCCCATAATGCCCTCCTGTTGGTCCTGTGTGACAATGGTTTAAGATTTTACTAGCTTCATCTCCGAATACACATCTGCGTATTATTCCGTCGGGACAACTTTTAAACAAATGTGGATCTTCCCAGAAATAGTGTTTTATATCACTAAAGAATTTCTTTCGTTTTTGGTATGACAATCCTTTTTCAAGGAATCCACATACTAAGTAGTTTGCATAGTCTGCAAATCATGGAATTTCATTATAATCTATCTTCAATAGATATTCATCAGGAAAGTTGTCTTGTATGGCCGATTCATTTAGAACTTCTAATTCGGGATTTTCAAGACGAGAAAGATGATCAGCGGCGAGATTTTCTGCTCCTCTTTTATCTCGAATTTCAATATCAAATTCTTGTAAGAGTAAGATCCAACGGATTAATCTTGGTTTGGCATCTTGTTTCGAAAATAGGTATCTAAGAGCAGAATGGTCGGTATAGACCACCGTTTTTGCTAGAACGAGATATTAACGAAATTTGTCAAAAGCAAAGACAATAGCAAGGAGTTCTTTTTCAGTAGTTGTGTAGTTCGTTTGTGCTCCTTGTAACGTCTTACTAGCATAATATATAGGTTGAAATCGTTTTTCAATCCTTTGTCCTAAAACGGCTCCCATTGCAAAATCACTTGCATCGCACATTAGTTCAAATGGTAGATTCTAATTTGGTGTTATCATGATCGGCGAATTAGTGAGTTTCTCTTTAAGAATATTAAAAGATTTGATACATTCATCTGAAAAGATGAATGGAGCATCCTTTTCTAGGAGTTTATTCATAGGAGTGGCAATTTTAGAAAAATCTTTTATGAAACGTCGGTAAAAACCGACATGCCCTAGAAAACTGTTAACTCCTCTAACATTGGTGGGATGTGGAAGTTTAGCAATTACATCTACTTTAGCTCTATTCACTTCAATTCCTTCCTTTGAAATTTTATGACCAAGAACGATGCCTTCTTTAACCATGAAATGACATTTCTCCCAATTAAATACTAGATTTGATTGTTCGCATCTAATAAGCATTCGTTCAAGATTAACTAAACATGATTCAAATGTATCACCGAAGAATGAAAAGTCATCCATGAAAACTTCCATGCATTCTTCTATCATGTCATGAAAAATCGCCATCATGCACCTTTGAAAGGTTGCAGGGGCGTTGCAAAGTCCAAATGGCATGCGTTTGTAATCAAAAGTACCATAAGGGCACGTGAACGTGGTTTTCTCTTGGTCTTCGGGTGCTATTGGAATTTGAAAATATCCGGAAAAACCATCTAGAAAACAATAGTAACTATTTCCGGCTAACCTTTCCAACATTTGATCAATGAAAGGTAAGGGAAAGTGATCTTTTCTGGTGGCGTCATTTAATTTTCTATAATCAATACACACATGCCATCCTGTTACAGCCCTAGTAGAAATAAGCTCATTTTTCTCATTTGTAATGACAGTCATGCCACCCTCCTTAGGCACGCATTGAACTGGGCTTACCCATGGACTATCAAAAATTGGATAAATTAAACATGCATCTAGCAGTTTAATAATTTCTTTCTTAACAACATCTTGTATATTAGGATTTAGTCTTCGTTGGTGTTGCACATACGTTTTATGACCTTCTTCCATAAGGATTTTATGTGTGCAATACGAAGGACTTATTCCTTTTATATCATGAATCTTTCATGCAATGGCTGGTTTATGAGCTTTCAACACAGAAATGAGTTGAGATTTCTCATTTTCAGTAAGAGAAGACGATATTATTACAGGTAATTCAGATTCACCATGTAAATAAGCATATTCCAAATGGTTTGGAAGTGGCTTTAACTCTAGTGTTGGTGGTTTTTCTATCGATGATTTATATCGATATCTGTCTTCTTCTTTTAGCATTTGAATTTCTTCTGTTGTTGGTTCATATCCATTAGCTATTAGTGTAGCTAACATTTCAGTTTCATCAATTGGTTCAGTTCCTTCTCCTAAAGAACATTCTCCTATTCCTTGTAATTCTGGAAATTCTTCTAACAATTCTGCATGTGAATCTATAGTTTGAATATAATAACATGTATCATCTGCAGATTGCGGTTGTTGCATTGCTTTATTAACTGAAAAGGTAACACTCTCGTCCTCTATACTTAGGGTCAGTTTCTTACCAAACACGTCTATCATTGCTTTAGCCGTGTTTAAGAATGGTCTTCCTAATATGAGAGGAACTTGAGAATCTTCTTCCATGTCCAGAACAACAAAATCTACTGGAAATACTAAAGTACCAACTTTAACTAGCATGTTCTCCATTATCCCTCTAGGATATTTTATTGATCGATCGGCTAGTTGTATACTTATTCGTGTTGGTTTCAATTCTCCAAGGTCTAGTTTAGTGTATAGTGAATACGGTATTAAATTTATACTAGCACCTAAGTCTGCCAATGCTTCTATTGAACTAAGACTACCCAGAAAACATGGAATTGTGAAACTTCCTGGATCAGATAATTTTTTTGGTATCTTATTCAACAGCACTGCTGAACAATTAGCATTCATAGTAACAGCCGAGAGTTCTTCCATTTTCTTTCTATTTGAGATTAGATCTTTCAGAAATTTAGCATATCTAGGCATTCCTGAAATTACATCAATGAAAGGAAGATTGACATTTATTTGTTTAAACATATCCAAGAATTTGGATTGCTCGGATTCAAGTTTCTCTTTCTTCATTTTACTCGGGTAAGGAAGTGGTGGTTGGTATGGTTTAACATAAGGTTTAGCCTTAACTGTTATCTTCATTAACCTTTTCAACTACCGATTCTTTTTCCTTATCTTGCTCAGGTCGTGGTTCTTGTGGAGTAGGAATAGCTTCATCAGAAATTACAGGTATTTCAAGTGGTTTAAGTGTTGTACCACTTCTTGTGGTAATGGCTTTAGCTGTTTCATTCCAGGGGTTAGCATTTGTATCACTAGGTAGACTTTCCAGTTTTCTTTCACCTATTAACCTTGCTAGGTTACTCACTTCTTGTTCCAAATTTTGAATAGAAGCTTGTTGATTTCTAAATGCTTGAGCATTTTGTTCATTGGTTTGTTTCTGAGATGTGAAAAACTGCGTTTGAGTTTCAACTAGCTTCGTCATCATATCTTCTAAATTTGGCTTTTTATCATCGGTTTGTGGTGGTTTGTTTTGAAAATTAGGTCTTTGCTGATTGTAAGTATTATTGGATACTTGTTGATTACTAGGACCTTGTTGGTTGTTGTATGGAACATTTCGGTTATAATTCTAGTTTTGATTGTAAATCGGTGTTGGCGGTTGATAATTATTCTGATAATTATTTCCAGGCCTTTGGTTTATGTATGAAATATTCTCTCTTTGTTCCATTGTTAGTTCAATACTGAGACAATCTTTTGTTAAATGTGGTCCTCCACACTGCTCACAACTAATTCGTATTGAGTGAATATCTTTAGTCATCTTTTCCATTCGTCTCTCGACAGCATCTATCTTTGCAGAAATGGAATCTAAGTCATGGCTAGAATCGGCTCTAGCTGCTTTAGATGATCTAACGATATCTTTTTCTTGGTGCCACTCATGTGAGTGGGAAGCAGTGTTATCAATAATTTTATAAGCATCAGTTTCGGTTTTCTTCATAATAGAACCACCAGCTGCTATATCGATGTCTTTCCTTGTAGTGATGTCGCATCCTTGGTAGAATATTTGTACTATTTGACAAGTGTCTAAACCATGTTGCGGACATCCTCTTAATAACTTTCCAAATCTAGTCCACTCCTCATATAGAATTTCATTCGGTTTCTGTGTGAACGTAACAATTTCTCCTTGAAGTCTTACGGCTTTAGATGCCGGAAAGAATTGTTTAAGAAATTTTTCAACTAAAACGTCCCATGTATCAATCGCCCCTTCAGGTAACGATTCCAACCAAACTTTGGCTTCTCCCTTTAAAGTCCAGGGAAATAACATGAGATATATCTGTTCATCCTCCACTTCTCGGATTTTAAATAGTGTGCAGATCCTATTAAAGGTACGAAGATGTTCATTTGGATCTTCCTTCGGCGCACCACTAAATTGGCATTGATTAGTCACCATTTGTAGAATTTGTCCTTTGATTTCATAATCTGGCGCATTAATGTCAGGATGAGTAATTGCGTGACCTTGGCCAGTGCATTTAGCTCGCATTCGGTCTTCCATACTTAAAGGTTCAAGATTCTCCATAATTGAATTTGTTGAATCTGAATCACTAGAGGATTCTGATTTAATGGTTCGTTCCTCAACAATCTCTGTTTGAATGATTGGTGGTACCGGAGGAAAGATTAATGGTTCAGGATCTATGAATCGTCCCTGAATATTCTCCGGATTCTCAATTGTGAGGTCGGGTTCAAAAAATGGATTATCGGAAATTTGAATTGGAGTACTTGGTCGACTGGATGACGATTCTAAAAAAAAATCAACGGCGAAAATATTTGCTAGATGTCTTGATCGAGTTACAGGTGGTGAACGTACAAAAGATGATGAACGTTTTGCTCGGTGCATTCACTGAATATCCTATTAGTTTTTAAAAGGAAAGAAAAATTATATAAGTTATCCAATTAATAGACTTTTCTGATTTTGCTCACGTTTCGAATAGCCAAAAGATGCAGCAGAGGGGCAGGATTCGTTTGGTCTCAATATAATTGAGTACTGTTTGGCTCCAATAACCCGGTCCACGTACAAATCCAACTATTACTACGAACTAGAAAATTTTGATGTCTATCAATTTAACCACTTAAAATAAATTTTCGTAATTTAAAGAAATTTAGATAAAAAATAGAGAAAATTCTAAGTCCTAGAAACTAGAATGGCGAGAAATGAGAAAGAAAAAGAGCGCGTCGAAAAATGTCGAGAAAGAAAAGGGTTGAAAAAAAAAGGCGTCGAAAAATAAGAAAGAAAAAGAGTGACTTATAAAACTTTAAAACACTCGACTAACCCAACCTTATTACTATCACTAACTTAAAATTAAAATTGCAAATTTAGATTACTAATTGGAGTGATAATTGATACATAGGTAAAAGGCGTCGAAAAATAAAAATAAGAAAAGTAGCGCGTTGAAACTTAAAAAGGAACTAAAAACTAAGAATTAAAAGTTGCGTCTAAAAATATTAAAGCTTAAAAGTAAAACTATATCCCAAATGGCAATAACTTAAAAAGGAACTAAAACTTAAAAAGGCGTCTCAAAATTCTAAATCACTTAAATCTTAGTCTAAAGAAAAAGCACTTAAGGGATTTTACGTCAAAGCCTAAAAATCTAGAAATAAAAATAACTATGGCAAAAACTAAGTCTTAAAACTAAATACGAACGAAAAATATAAAAATTACGCTAAAACAATTAAAAAGGGACAAAATATAAAAATATACTAAAAGTTGTAAAAAGTACAATTTTTATAAAAATATTATTTTTATATTATTTATTTTATAAAAGTATTAATTTTATAAATTATTTAAACTAATTAACCTAAATAAATAAATTAATTAAAATCTAAACTAACTAATTAAATATTAAAAACCTAATTAGGGTTTTAAATTAATAATAATAAATAATACCCATAACAAATGCTGAATTAGGGTAAACTGTGGCGTGTTAGACGATCTCATGCGATCGCATGAAAATATGCCTTCGGGCTCATGCGATCGCATGAGCTTGGATTTTGGGCCAGGTTACGGGCTACTACAGTAGCAGGCCCGAGAGTTTATTATTTTTTTTTTCTGTTTTAAATTCTGTTTTAAATATTTATATAATTACAAAATATTTAAATAAAATTTATATTTTTACAAACTAAAATAAAAATAAAGAAACTTTATAAAACTTATATATTTAACAAACTCTTAAAAATATTTATATTTTTGTTTTTCTTTTTATATTTTTGAATATTTAAAACGTATTTTTACAAAAGCGTATTTATTATAAAAGTAAACTAAAAATAAAAATCTTTTTTTTTATTTAGCATTGCGCTTCCGGCTTTTAAGCTAGATTTCGAGTCCCCGGCAGCGGCGCCAAAAATACTTGATGTTATGCGAGGCGTATATAAAATAGTGTATATTTTACTAGGAAATACAATTAAATACGATACAATTTTACACAAGATATTTATTTATTTAAAGAATGGATATACTTAAACCTTGCTACAACACTTATAGGCAGTGTACCTAATCGTACAGTAGTGTAGTTTTTAGTAAGTCCGGTTCGTTCCACAGGGAAAAATCTTTAACTAAAGCTTAACGATATATTAGTTTTAATTTATAAAAATACAAATATATAAATAAGTAATATTATTATTATAAAAGGGGGGTTTTTACCGTTTAATGACCAGTTTGTCGATTTTAAAAAACTTTAGTCGCAGTTAAAACCTAATGTAAAATAATAAAAATAAATAAAACTTAATTTAAAGCGTAAAGTAAATAACGATAAGGAAATTGCGATAAATAAAAGTGCGATAAAATAAAATTGCGATAATTAAAAAGTACGATAATTAAAAGTGCAATTAAATACAATGACAATAAATAAAAGTGCGATAATTAGAAGTGCAATTAAATATAAAATAAAGGAAATTAAATATTAAATAAAAGAATTATGCTTATTTAAACTTCCGTAATCATGATGTTTGACGTGTTGATTTTAGTTTTATGCCCATGGGTTAATTGTCCTTTGTCCTGGATTATTTAATATGTCCGTTTGATTTTTGTCCATAACAGTCCATCAGTCATAAATATAAAGTGCGAGTGTCCTCGTCAAATTATCCTTATACCCGAAGTTAAATATTCCAACTAATTGGGGACTTAAACTGTAACAAGGTTTTAATACTTTGTTTAATAATTACACCAGGATATCGACTGTGTGTAACCCAAGGTTTTAATACTTTGTTATCAATTATGCCAAGTGTCCTTGTACATAATTTCACCCCTGTTTTAATAATTCTAGTGACTATTAATTCATTCCCGTGTCCGGTTAAATGAACGATTATTCATACATATAAATACCCCGCCCATCGTGTCCGATCGAGTGTATATGGTTATTTATAGGGACGTCCAATTGTAAATCTTTATATTAAAATTAACAAACTATCATTTAGTTAAACAAATATAAAGCCCATTAATAGCTCATAGTCTAATTTCCACAAGTGTCATTCTTTTGTCCAAACCCCAATTATGGTACAAAGCCCAATTACCCAATTTTAGTAATTAGCCCAACATCATGATTACTTCGGATTAAATAAGCATAATAATAACTTAGCTACGAGACATTAAATTAAAAAAGTTGAACATAACTTACAATGATTAAAAATAGCGTAGCGTTACACGGACAGAATTTTGACTTACACCCTTACAACATTCGCTAACATACCCTTATTATTAGAAATTAAAATAAAAATTAAAATTAAAATTATAATATATATATATATATATATATATATATATATATATATATATATATATATATATATATATATATATATATATATATAATACGTTTGATAGAGAGAAAGAAAGATGGATATTGATGAACCAAACACTCGTTTTTATAGGGCATGTGGGCTGGAAAAGGTGCTCATGCGATCGCATGAGCTTTACCCTTCAGGCTCATGCGATCGCATGGCCAGCTGGGGAGGCTCAAAAGTCTACAAAAACGTGGGCTGCTTATTTATTTATTATATAATATAATATATATAATTAAATTTAGTTATATATATATTATATTATATTCTTGTACTCCGTTGTCTTGTAATTTTTAGTCCGTTGCGTCGAGCGTTGAGAGTTGACTCTGGTCCCGGTTCCGGATTTTCGAACGTCCTTGCGTATAATTTAATATCTTGTACTTTGCGTTTTGAATCTTGTACTCTTGTAATTTCGAGACGTTTCTTATCAATAATTGGAACCTCTTTGATTGTATTTTGTATTTTTGAGCTTTTTGGTCGTTTGCGTCTTCAATTCGTCGAATCTGTCTTTACCTTTTATTATTTAAACGAATATCACTTGTAAATAGAACAATTGCAACTAAAAGCTTGTCTTTCTTGAGGAATAATGCTATGAAATATATGTTCGTTTTTAGCATTATCACATGTGAGTTATTATAATTACTAATAATATTGTCATCGTCGTTAACATGATTATTATTATTAAAACTAGTGGTAAAGTATAACTTTAATTAATATTAACAATTAATATAACAAGTTTAATTATAAATTATATTGTTGTAGTAATATAATAATCACTTTCAATATTAAAAATATATATGTGTAATAGTAATATGAAAATATGTATATATAAATATAATTGTTATATTATTATTGTTATTATTACTTTCTTTATTAGTAAAGATAAATATTAATATTAATAACGGTATTATTAATATCACTATATATAATACATACACGAAATTGAATAAGTATAAGTTGTTATATTAATGTCATTATTACTATCAACATATATCTATTATTAAACTCATTATTATTATTAATGAGATTTTTAAAATTATTACAATTATTTTTTTTATGCAACCTATTATTATTATCATTATCATTATTAATATTATTATTAATAAATATTATTATCCTTGTTATTTATATTATTATTAATAATATTAAAAGTATTATTATTATTAATATATTTATTAAAAATAAATTATATATAAGATTACACAAATAAGAATCCAAACTGTGTTACCTACCTGCTCCCACTTTTTTTTTTTTTTGCTCTTTCTTCTTGCCCGTGAGCAAACTGTCGACACACTCATCATACATCTCTTTCTGATTCATAATATGCTCGATTTCTACATCATCTCTATCGATTATATCTGCAAGTATCCTTTACCTATCTGTTATATATTATTATTTTTTTTCCTTTACAGTCGATACCTGTTGTTGTTCATATATTTTTTTAAAATCTTTAATTTCGAGTTTATTTCAAAATCTATAAATGCGGAGTTGTTAAAAATCCTTCCTTCAATCTATCTGCAAGTTTTCAGTTCTTAATTTGAAAAATCAAAGAGTAATTTCGGAGTCAAAGTTTTCAAATAAAAAAAGTCAACCATTGTTCTTGGATCAAATTCGAGATGTGTGGTACAATTTGAGTTCAATTGATAAAAAAACTAGTTCATGATGAAATTGTTGTGTAAAACGTTACCCAAATTAAAATCAATTTTTTTTTTGATACCGTCGGCAGCAGAGTCGAGCAGCAGTTTTAATATTTTTTTATTTATTCATCCCGTTCATTTCTGTTAAATTCAATTACACAGGTGAATCGCTTATGTGTATCTTAAAACTATTTCACGCTGGATTCCATTGTTGTTAAGGATTTCAAGTAGTTAGGTTAAAGAAGAAGAAGGAGGGAGAATTATGTAACATCCCGCCTTTTTCCGTTTACTTTTCCGTTTAATTATTTAAAGTCCGTTATATGACTATAACATCTCCCGTTAATACGCGTTTTAAATTATCTCGTTTAGGTAATTCACGCACCCGAACGAAAGTTGAGGGACTAAACTTGACAAGGGATCAAACCCTTGACTAGGTCAAAGGGTCAAACCCCTTTCATCCATTCATTTTCATCCTCATCTTTTACTACTTCCAAATCCTCTCAACATTCAATCCTTAATTCATCATCTAAATCCAATTTTGGAGGCTAACATCAAAACAAATTACATATTTGGAATCCTCTCTTCATTCTCTACGTTTTGATACTAATTTCATCTCGATTGGGTAACTTTCTAAAAACTCTAAATTTCATAATCTTAGTGTTCTTGACTTAAAGGTGTGTTAATTAGTGTCTATGGCTCATTGTGATGTCGTATATGTAATTTGTATGCTCGATCTTGTGAATTGACATAACTAGCATAAACTTGAAAAAGAGCTTGTTAAATCTTTGATTTTGGATAATGAAATGTGTTTAGATGTTAATGGTTGTGTGTTCAAAGTGTTAGTTACTTCATTAGCTTCGTTTTGGTGTGTTGATTGACATGAAAACCTTACATTAACATGATTATTGGTTTTGAGATTTTGGTTAGGGTTTGATAAGCTTTATATGAACTTTTGATGTATCAAATGCTATGAAATATTGTTGATAAGTGTTTTGTTACAATGTGTGTTTGATTACTTTCGAAACGGCATATCATACATGTAAATTGGTTACCCGAATCATGAAATGCGTTTTTAGAACTTGAAACTTTGATTATGAACGTTTAATGCGGTTTTGGGTTGTTGTAAGTGTTAAATTACTTGTTGAAATGTGTCTAGTCGTTTTCTTCGTCAAAATACCTTTCCAACGGTGTATGATACATGTTTTGGTTGTTTGCGGATCATAAAATGTGTTAGTTTGGTTTTTGGTTCGTGCACTTAGAAGTTTTCTACATCAGACTTGAATACCAATCTGGACGCCGTCCAGACCCTTGGACGCCGTCCCAGATTTCAAAGCTGGACGCCGTCCAGATATTTGGACGCCGTCCCAGCCTTCAAAGCTGGACGCAGTCCAGACAATCTGGACGCCGTCCAGACAATCTAGACGCCGTCCAGATACACTGGCAGGCTTCTGTCTTCGCTGGTCATTTTACGGAAAATGTTTGCTATGCTATGGACCTCCGATTCACATGTAACTTGTTCTAACATGCTCATATATGATTAAAAACCTCAGAAAAATAGTTCGGGACCCGACCCGAATGTGTTGACTTTTTCATTGACTTTGACCCGACCTAAGTTGACTTTTAATCAAACTTAACCAAATATTTGTGCAATCGTTCTAACATGCTTTTATACTTGTACCTTGCATGAAACATGACAATTTGATTCACATGCTATTGTGATCGAGTCTTAATGAGCCATAGGACTAATTGAACACTTTGACCTATCGTGTTTACCGATAATGATATAAACCTATTTCTTTAGGTCAAGACTAGCTTTGTTCTTTGCACACATTACTTGTTGAAGTACTTATTACTCGTGCACACAAGGTGAGATCATAGTCCCACTTTTACTCTTTTGCACTTACATTTGGGATGAGAAAACATAAACGTTTCTTTTTACTAAGTGAACACAAGTACAAGAAAACAAACATTCTACATACGAGTTTGAACAAAAATCCTCAATTCGATTATCATTAGTTAC
This sequence comes from Rutidosis leptorrhynchoides, assembly GCF_046630445.1. Classification (NCBI taxonomy): domain Eukaryota; kingdom Viridiplantae; phylum Streptophyta; class Magnoliopsida; order Asterales; family Asteraceae; genus Rutidosis; species Rutidosis leptorrhynchoides. The sequence goes on along the minus strand of NC_092335.1, from coordinate 565,602,655 downwards.
ACTTGCCGGGTGTAAGCGAGAACTTATGTTATATGGCCATATGGGTTTGACAAACCCTCATTCAAACGTTTCGCTACCGTTTACGAATGAAATATATTTTCGAGAAACAGTGTATGTTCTAACACTATTGTGATGGGGTTCTATGGAAGGAATGTTAAGCATTGATAATTGGGTGCTCATGAAACAAACTTTTGGAATGTATTACTATTATATCATTGTTGCAAATCTTGTGGTTCACTTTTACTTACTTACTCAAACCTATGATTTCACCAACGTTTTCGTTGACAGATTTCTATGTTTTTCTCAGGTCCTTGAACATTTGTGTGATACATGCTTCCGCTCATTACTTTTGATACTTGCTTGGATGTCGAGTAAACATGCATACGTGGAGCGTCTTTTGGCTACTTTCATTTGTGTCGCATATGTTTAAATTGTACTTTAAAATTTGTTATGTAACTAGTTGTCGAACTACCTTGTAAACCTTGAAACATCTTTACTTTTGAAATGAATGCGACATACTTTTGGTCAAACGTTGTTTTAAAGACTTATGACCACGTAACGGGACCTAAGTAGATGGTGCCGTCAATTACGATTTTGTCGGGTCGCTACAGATGGTATCAGAGCATTGGTTGTAGGGATTTAGAGTTCATGGGTGTCAACCCCGAGTCATAGGGTACATTAGTGAGTCTAGACTACAACCGGCATATAGACTTGAAGTAGGAATTACTTGACTACTTGTACATTATACTCGAACGTTTCTACTTATATCTACTCTTGTTTCATCTTAACCTCACGTTGTTTAATTTGATTGACGCGCCACCTTGACTATATGAAATGATGTCGAATGCACATATGAATCAGGGTAATATAATTTCCGGGATTATATTACGGTGACTCATATGAACGTTCCGATATTGTGGCATAAAGAATTTAAGGCGAGTCAAGGAAAATTTTTCTCTCTATCCTTATTCCATATCATGATTAGTATTATTGAAAATACTAATCAACGGTATTCTTGTGTTTTGAAGGAACAATGCCTCCTCGTCGTGTGCCACGCCATGAGACTCCCGAACAAGCTCTACAACGAATGATAGCCACCGCCGTGGAAGCGGCCATGGCCGATCACTCCTCCAACAATAACAACAACCACAACAACAACAATCAAGGAACCGGTAACTCAAGCGAGAGATGCTCCTATAAAGCCTTCATGGGGTGCATACCTCACAATTTTGATGGAACCGGGGGACCGGTTGTACTCACTCGATGGTTCGAACAAACGGAAGCCGTTTTTAGCATAAGCGGTTGTCGAGACCAAGATAAAGTCAAATATTCCACCCACACCTTTTCTGGTATCGCCCTCACGTGGTGGAACACCTATGTACAATCGGTGGGTACCGATGAAGCTCACTCCCTCTCTTGGGCCGACTTGAGGGAAAAGATGATTGTCGAATATTTCCCTCGTGAAGAAACCCGAAGGTTCGAACAAGAGTTAAGAACTTTAAAGGCAGTCGGAGATGATCTCAAGGCATATAATCAACGATTTTCCGAACTAGCCTTGATGTGCCCAAATCTTGTGAACCCCGAAGCTTTAAGGGTTGAACTTTACATGGATGGTCTTCCAAAGAGCATCAAACACGGAGTAATGTCATCCAAACCCACTAATCATCAAGAAGCTTTGAACATGGCCCACAAATTGATAGAAACGGTGGACGAAATTGTAGTGCCGGCACCTAAAGCCGAGGATAAGTCGGGTAACAACAAAAGAAAATGGGAAGCCCCCAAACAAGCAACAACAACTTTTCTAAGAAGCCTTACACCTCCGATGGCAAGAAGGGTTATGCCGGGAACCTACCTCTTTGCAACAAATGCAACAAACATCACTTTGGTGAATGTGGCAACTTAATTTGCCACCGGTGCTAAGGAGTTGGTCATAAGGCCAATGAGTGTAAAAATGTTGCCCTCATTACTCGAAAGGGGCCCAACGCACCAAAAACAGGCACTTGTTATGAATGTGGCCAAACGGACCATTATAGAAATGCATGCCCGAAGAGGAAAGATAACCCCAATACGCGCGGCCGAGCTTTCAACATCAACACCGAGGAAGCCCGAGATGACAATGAATTAGTCACGGGTACGTTTCTTCTCAACAACACTTATGTTACTTGTTTATTCGATTCGGGTGTCGATAAATGCTTTGTATCCGAGACTTTGATTCATTCTTTTAGCACTCCACCACTCCCACTAGATACCACTTATACCATTGAAGTGGCCAACGAGAAACTATTGAGTGCCGACACATATTACCAGGGGTGCACATTAAACATTTTGGGTAATGAATTTGAAATTGACTTGATACCCATGGAACTAGGAAGCTTCGATGTAATAATTGGTATGAATTGGCTAGCTAAAACGAAATCTCACATCCTTTGTGATCTTAACGCAATCCGAATTCCTATCGAGAATGGTGAACCTTTGATTGTTTATGGCGATAAGAGTTGCACCGGACTCAACCTCGTTTCGTGCCTTAAAGTTAGAAAACTACTCCGTAAGGGTTGTTTTGAGATCCTTGCTCACGTTAAGAAAGTCGAGTCCGATGAGAAGCACATCGATGATGTGCCAATTGTTAGTGACTATTCCGATGTATTTCCCGACGAATTGCCTGGTCTTCCACCTCATCGACCGGTATAATTCCAAATCGATCTTATTCCAGGAGCCGCACCCGTAGCACGTGCACCATATAGACTCGCTCCATCCGAAATGCAAGAATTGCAAAGTCAAATCCAAGAACTACTCGATTGTGGTTTTATCCAACCTAGCCATTCACCGTGGGGCGCTCCGATTTTATTCGTTAAGAAGAAAGATGGATCCCTACGAATGTGCATTGATTATTGTGAACTAAATAAATTGACGGTTAAGAACCGATATCCTCTTCCTCACATCGATGACCTCTTTGATCAATTACAAGGGTCTTGTGTATATTCAAAAATCGATCTCCGTTCGGGTTATCATCAACTAAGGGTTAAGGAGGAAGACGTCTCCAAAACCGCTTTCCGGACTCGTTATAGTAGTTATGAATTCCTTGTCATGCCATTTGGTCTCACTAATGCACCGGCATTGTTCATGGATCTTATGAACCGCGTGTGCAAACCGTACCTTGACAAATTCGTTATCGTGTTCATCGATGATATTTTGGTCTATTCTAAAAACAAAGAAGAACACGAGGAACATCTCCGACTTGTGCTTGAACTTTTAAGACAAGAACGACTCTATGCCAAATTCTCCAAGTGTGAATTTTGGTTGAAGGAAGTTCAGTTTCTTGGTCATGTTGTAAGTGATCAAGGTATTAAAGTCGATCCATCAAAAATTGAAGCCATTAGTAAATGGGAGACTCCTACTACTCCTACTCACATTCTTCAATTTTTGGGTCTCGCCGGATACTATCGTAGATTCATCAAGGATTTCTCTTTGGTTGCTCGTCCTCTAACCACGTTAACTCACAAGGGAAAGAAATTCATTTGGGCAACTGAACAAGAATCCGCATTTCAAATCTTGAAAACGAAGCTAACCACCGCTCCTATCTTGTCACTTCCTGAAGGCAACGATGATTTTGTTGTGTATTGCGACGCCTCGAAACATGGTTTTGGGTGTGTGTTGATGCAACGAACGAAAGTCATTGCTTACGCTTCTCGACAACTCAAAATTCATGAACAAAACTATACGACACATGATCTCGAACTCGGAGACGTTGTCTTCGCACTTAAAATGTGGAGACACTATCTTTATGGAACCAAAAGTACCATCTTCACCGATCACAAAAGCCTTCAACACATCTTCGATCAAAAACAACTAAACATGAGACAACGACGGTGGATTGAAACTTTAAACGATTATGATTGTGAGCTTCGTTACCATCCCGGAAAGGCAAATGTAGTAGCCGATGCCTTAAGTCGAAAAGAAAGAGCGGTGCTTCTTCGTGTCCGAGCTTTAAACATCACCATCCACACCAACCTTAATAACCAAATTCGAGTAGCCCAAGACGAGGCTCTCAAGGATGAAAACATCTCTTTCGAACACTTGAACGTCCTTACCTCTCGATTCGAAGTTAAAGAAACCGGACTCCGATATTTCGCCGGGAGGATTTGGGTGCCTAGTTATGGGGACCTACGAAGCCTTATTTTAGATGAAGCACATAAGTCACGATACTCGATTCACCCCGGTGCCAATAAGATGTACAACGACCTTAAAGAACAATATTGGTGGCTGAACATCAAAAGGGACGTAGTTACTTATGTTTCCAAGTGTTTGACATGTTCCAAAGTCAAAGCCGAACACCAAAGACCGTCTGGACTACTTCAACAACCTGAGATCCCATAATGGAAGTGAGAAAGGATAACGATGGATTTTATCACCAAGCTACCAAAAACGACGGGCGGTTATGATACCATTTGGGTTATTGTTGACCGTCTCACCAAATCCGCACACTTCCTTGCCATGAAAGAAATAAACAAAATGGAGAAACTTGCACAACTTTACATTAAGGAGATCGTAGCCCGACACGGTGTACCTTTATCGATTATCTCCGACTGAGATGGCCGTTTCATTTCTAGATTTTGGCGTACTTTACAAGAAGCTTTGGGAACGCGTTTAGAGATGAGCACCGCATATCATCCTCAAACCGATGGACAAAGCAAACGTACAATTTAAACCTTAGAGGACATGTTACGAGCTTGCGTGGTTGATTTTGGAAAAGCTTGGGACAAGCACTTACCTCTCGCCGAGTTCTCTTAGAACAATAGTTATCACGCGAGTATTAAAGACGCACCTTTTGAAGCACTATATGGCCGAGAATGTCGTTCACCTCTTTGTTGAGCCGAGGTAGGCGACGTGCAAATCACTGGACCCGAACACATTCACGAAACCACCGAGAAAGTCGTTCAAATCCGAGATAGGCTTAGGACGGCCCGAAGTCGTCAAAAGAGCTATACCGACAAACGACGCAACGATCTTGAATTTCAAGTCGGTGACCGAGTAATGTTAAAAGTCGCGCCTTGGAAAGGTGTAATCCATTTTGGGAAACGCGGGAAGCTGAATCCAAGGTATATTGGTCCTTTCGAAATCTTGGAGCGTATTGGAACCGTTACTTATCGTTTAGATCTTCCACCTCAATTGAGCTCCGTTCATCCTACCTTCCATGTATCTAACTTGAAAAAGTGTCTTGCTGAACCCGATATCGTCATCCCTCTCGAGGAACTTACTATTGATGACAAACTTCATTTTGTGGAGGAACCGGTTGAAATTGTGGACACCTCCGTCAAGACATTGAAACAAAGCCGAATTCCGATTGTTAAAGTCCATTGGAACGCCAAAAGGGGACCCGAGTTTACTTGGGAAAGGCAATATCAAATGCAAAGGAAATACCCTCACTTATTTCCGGTTCCGGAAACGCAAGATTTCGAGGAAGAAACAACGACTACTACGCCTACTTAAATTTCGGGACGAAATTTCCTTTAAGGAGTAGGTAATGTAACATCCCGCCTTTTTCCGTTTACTTTTCCATTTAATTATTTAAAGTCCGTTATATGACTATAACATCTCCCGTTAATACTCGTTTTAAATTATCTCGTTTAGGTAATTCACGCACCCGAACGAAAGTTGAGGGACTAAACTTGACAAGGGATCAAACCCTTGACTAGGTCAAAGGGTCAAACCCCTTTCATCCATTCATTTTCATCCTCATCTTTTACTACTTCCAAATCCTCTCAACATTCAATCCTTAATTCATCATCTAAATTCGATTTTGGAGGCTAACATCAAAACAAATTACATATTTGGAATCCTCTCTTCATTCTCTACGTTTTGATACTAATTTCATATCGATTGGGTAACTTTCTAAAAACTCTAAATTTCATAATCTTAGTGTTCTTGACTTAAAGGTGTGTTAATTAGTGTCTATGGCTCATTGTAATGTCGTATATGTAATTTGTATGCTCGATCTTGTGAATTGACATAACTAGCATAAACTTGAAAAAGAGCTTGTTAAATCTTTGATTTTGGATAATGAAATGTGTTTAGATGTTAATGGTTGTGTGTTCAAAGTGTTAGTTACTTCATTAGCTTCGTTTTGGTGTGTTGATTGACATGAAAACCTTACATTAACATGATTGTTGGTTTTGAGATTTTGGTTAGGGTTTGATAAGCTTTATATGAACTTTTGATGTATCAAATGCTATGAAATATTGTTGATAAGTGTTTTGTTGCAATGTGTGTTTGATTACCTTCGAAACGGCATATCATACATGTAAATTGGTTACCCGAATCATGAAATGCGTTTTTAGAACTTGAACCTTTAATTATGAAAGTTTAATGCGGTTTTGGGTTGTTGTAAGTGTTAAATTACTTGTTTAAATGTGTCAAGTCGTTTTCTTCGTCAAAATACCTTTCCAACGGTGTATGATACATGTTTTGGTTGTTTGCGGATCATAAAATGTGTTAGTTTGGTTTTTCGTTCGTGCATTTAGAAGTTTTCTGCATCAGACTTGAATACCAATCTGGACGCCGTCCAGACCCTTGGACGCCGTCCCAGATTTCAATACTGGACGCCGTCCAGATATTTGGATTCCGTCCCAGCCTTCAAAGCTGGACGTCGTCCAGACAATCTGGACGCCGTCCAGATACACTGGCAGGCTTCTGTCTTCGCTGGTCATTTTACGGAAAATGTTTGCTATGCTATGGACCTCCGATTCACATGTAACTTGTTCTAACATGCTCATATATGATTAAAAACCTCAGAAAAATAGTTCGGGACCCGACCCGAACGTGTTGACTTTTTCGTTGACTTTGACCCGACCTAAGTTGACTTTTAATCAAACTTAACCAAATATTTGTGCAATCATTCTAACATGCTTTTATACTTGTACCTTGCATGAAACATGACAATTTGATTCACATGCTATTATGATCGAGTCTTAACGAGCCATAGGACTAATTGAACACTTTGACCTATCGTGTTTACCGATAATGATATAAACCTATTTGTTTAGGTCAAGACTAGCATTGTTCTTTGCACACATTACTTGTTGAAGTACTTATTACTCGTGCACACAAGGTGAGATCATAGTCCCACTTTTACTCTTTTGCACTTACATTTGGGATGAGAAAATATAAACGTTTCTTTTTACTAAGTGAACACAAGTACAAGAAAACAAACATTCTACATACGAGTTTGAACAAAAATCCTCAATTCGATTATCATTAGTTACACTTGCCGGGTGTAAGCGAGAACTTATGTTATATGGCCATATGGGTTTGATAAACCCTCATTCAAACGGTTCGCTACCGTTTATGAATGAAATATATTTTCGAGAAACAGTGTATGTTCTAACACTATTGTGATGGGGTTCTATGGAAGGAATGTTAAGCATTGATAATTGGGTGCTCGTGAAACAAATTTTTGGAATGTATTACTATTATATCATTGTTGCAAATCTTGTAGTTCACTTGTACTTACTTACTCAAACCTATGATTTCACCAACGTTTTCGTTGACAGATTTCTATGTTTTCCCAGGTCCTTGAACATTTGTGTGATACATGCTTCCGCTCATTACTTTTGATACTTGCTTGGATGTCGAGTAAACATGCATACGTGGAGCGTCTTTTGGCTACTTTCATTTGTGTCGCATATGTTTAAATTGTAATTTAAACTTTGTTATGTAACTAGTTGTCGAACTACCTTGTAAACCTTGAAACATCTTTACTTTTGAAATGAATGCGACATACTTTTGGTCAAACGTTGTTTTAAAGACTTATGACCATGTAACGGGACCTAAGTAGACGGCGCCGTCAATGACGATTTTGTCGGGTCGCTACAAATTAAATGGTACGGGTTATAATAAACTGAAAGGGGTTTTAATCAGAAAACGTAAACAGCTGGATTGGTGAAGGGAGTTAGCGTTATTCGAGAGGTCTCGGGTTCGAGACCCGGCTCTGCCATTTTTTTTAATCCAATTAACATGAGGTAGTTTTCATTACCATTATTATTATTATTACTATTATTATTATTATTAATATTATTACTATTATTATTAGTTATCTTTTATTATTATTATTATTATTATTATTATTATTATTATTATTATGATTATTATGATTATTGTTATTATTAGTTATTGTAATTATTGTTATAGTATTATTATATGTAACATGAATATTATTACCAATTTAGTATCATCCTTAATTATTACTATTAGTGTTATTATCATAAGTTATTATAAGTATTATTAATATTACTATTATTACTAATGTTATCATTTTAATATTATTATCATTATTATGATTATGGTTATTATTATGAGGATAATAGAATTTATTATTATTTTCATTAATGGTAGTATTAGTATTAAACTATAAACATTGGAATTGTTATTATAAACATAAGTATTATTATTAATATTATTATTAATAATAAAATTGTTAAAATTAATATTATTAAGTATTATTATCAAAATAATTATTTTATTTACCATCAATACAAAAAAATTTTTTTATTAAAAACTATTATTGTCAATATTATAAGATTTATCATTAAAACTATTATTAACAGTAAAACTAATATTTTTATTAACATCATTACATTTGTCACTAACAAAATTATTAACATTATTATTTTTATTAGTACTACTAAGTATTATCATTTTACCATTACAAATATTATTTAGTATTATTAATTACTAATTTCAACAGACAAATGTTATACATACAAAAACATATGTAACAAATATATAACCTAACTATATCAATAATTCTATATATAAATTGAAAATATATATAATGAAACTTATTAATTTATTATATATATATATATACATATATATATATATATATACATATATATATATATATATACATATATATATATATATACATATATATATATATATATATATATATATATATATACATATATATATATATATATATATATATAATTACATCACTAATAATGACAATATATATATATATACTTGTTCGATTATAATTACGTGTGTTAATAAATATACAATTGATATAGGTTCGTGAATCCGAGGCCAACCCTACACTTGTTTAATGTCGTCATATGTATTTTTACTACAAAATACATTAGGTGAGTTCCATTTGATCCCCTTTTACTCTTTACATTTTTGGGGCTGAGAATACATGCAAATGCTTTATTAACTGTTTTACAATAATTATATGCGTGAGTTTCATTTGCTCCCCTTTTACTCTTTACATTTTTGGGGCTGAGAATGTGACAACCCAGAAATTTCCAACCAAATTTAAACTTTAATCTTTATATGTTTCCGACACGATAAGCAATATTTGTTAAGTTAAATTTCAAGAATTTTAAACTATGTTCATACATTCATTCAACCTCGACCAAGTTCCAACGATTCACAAACCATTAAATGAATATGATTATATATGTATATGTGTATATATATTATAACTTGAAACGTAAACAAAATATTAGATTAAATACTTTATATGATTGTATCTGTTTCAAAATGTTTATCAATGAAATTAGAAGATAAGATCAAATGATTGAATTATCAAATATATTGAATTATGATTACAAGTCTCTGTTGAAAGGCCCACGTTGATTTGAGAAATCTTTCCATTTTAATAATATTCGAAAAATGGTAAAGTGATTTATAAATAAGAACAAATTGTCAATCATTGAGAACTAGACAAAGGATAGTGGAAGATTGAATCTCATAAAGACTCGATTGATCTATTTAGTTTCAAACGTACAAAAACGTTTTCAGTTTAAAAAGAACTTTATTATTAAAACGTATATAACTTTTATAAATATCTAGAACCACTTTTGACAACTCATTACTTAACTTGTATGATAAAGATAATAATATTTATATTTTATTTTATTAAATATATATAACGATTTAAATTAATATTATATATATTTATACGCGTATTATACATACATAGTTTTATACTTTTACTATACTTAAACTTTACCTTTACTTTATTTTTACTTTACTTTAACTTTAATAATTCACTTTAATAATTCATACTTTAATAATTCACTTTAATAATTCATACTTTAATAATTCACTTTAATAATTCACTTTAATAATTCATACTTTAATAATTCACTTTAATAATTCAAAAATCTATTATAAATAGAATTCAATAGGTTTCATTATTTGATAGAAACTTGAAAATATTTTTCTCTAAACTCTCTCAATCGATTTACATATATATATTTACTCCGTATTATTTCAAGATATTATTAGTATACATAAAACATTATGACGGAGTGCTGTCCGAGTGATTTCGAAATTGTTTTTCGAGTAGAATAGGATTAAGGAAATTATGGGTTATAGCTACGGAGGTGATTGAGTATGGTTCATGGGTATGCTCGCGTGGTCAATATAGTGTTTATCATTTACGTTGCGTCTACGTACCTTTCCTGCAATATTGAATCTCAATATTGATACGTGAGTACTCATAATTTAACTTTTACATACTAATAGTGTATCCCTGACTAGTGCTCGAGTATTTAGGATTATTCATGCTTGTACTTTTGATATTGCCCTTAGACATGTTAGGTTGAATCTTGAATTAGTTACACTTGCGGTTGAGATAAGGTATAAGATATGCATGTCCTTGGAAAGCTAGCGAAAAATTAAGAACTTTTCCTTTAGATATCGAATGGTTTCGATGAACGGATTAGAAGTTATAATCAATTGAATTTTCGATATTTTTATTAAAAATGATTATTATTATCGTCGTTTTTATCGTCGTTCTAGTTTTATCTTATTATTATCATTATTATTATCTTTATCAATAAAAGGGATTTATCATTAAAAATTGTTAATTTTTTTATTATTACTATCGTTATTATTGTTAAAGTTATAATTAGTATTATTATTATTATCAAATTATTATTATTATTATTATTATTATTATTATTATTATTAGTATTATTATTATTATTATTATCATTATTAATATATATATCATTATTTAAAAATGGTTATTTTTATTGTTATTATTATTATTACTATATTATCATTAAGATAATTATTAGTATTATCGTTAATAATGTTATAGTAACTATCATTATTAATATTAGTGTAATTAAAACAAATATTTGTAACACCTAATTATTTTGATTACTATTATTATCATTATTATGGACACGATATAAAAGACGATTAAAAGCTATTAAACGAAACGATTAGGAAATAATGAGTAAGAGTATCATGATGAAATTAAAATATTATAAGATATTGATTTTGATAAAATTATCGTTCTTATTATTTTTATCATTACTATTATTATTAAAAGTATCGTTAGTATTAAAACTATCATTTTAACAAAAATTATCATTTTAATAGAAATGTCATTGTTACTATAAAATATCATTATTATTATTATTTTAAATAGAATTATTATTTTAAAGATAATATTAAAAAAAATTATCGTAAATATTAAAGTTATCATAATTAGAATTATCGTTTTATCATAATGTCATCTTAGTAATTATAAATATTGATATTTTTATAATAATAATTATTATTACAAAATAATACAACTTTTACTTACTATCATTATAGATATTATTTTATCAAATAAATATGTGATACAAACATATTTTATTACGTGTAATAACTTACTTTAATAATACCTATCATATTATCTTTATGATATTAAATAAACCCTATAAATTTTATTACTTAATATATATAAAAGTATATTTTATTATATAAATTTAATATAAAATTTTATTTATTAATAAATAAATTATATTATTTACTCTAATAAATCTTTTAAAAATATTTAAAAATATAAAAGGACGATATTTAAACTATATATTAATCATGTATAGATTTTTGAAAATTATTTTGAGTCAAATTTACTTTTGTTGACTTTTGCATATTAGTCTCGAGCATTAGGATTGTGGTACATTATGACTTGACCTAATTTGTTAGACAAATATTGACCAACACATAAATATATATAATTAATTTAGGTTCGTGAATCCGAGGCCAACCTTGCACTTGTTCAATGACGTTATATGTATTTTTACTACGAAATACAGTATGGTGAGTTCATTTGCCTTTTTACCCTTTATATTTTTGGGACTGAGAATACATGCGCTTTTATAAATGTTTGACGAAATAGACACAAGTAATTGAAACTACATTCTATGGTTGAATTATCGAAATCGAATATGCCCCTTTTTATTAAGTCTGGTAATCTAAGAATTAGGGAACAGACACCCTAATTGACGTGAATCCTAAAGATAGATCTATTGGGCCTGATAATGCTAAAAACGAACATATATTTCATAGCATTATTCCTCAAGAAAGACAAGCTTTTAGTTGCAATTGTTCTATTTACAAGTGATATTCGTTTAAATAATAAAAGGTGAAGACAAAAGACAGATTCGACGATTTGAAGACGCAAACGACCAAAAAGCTCAAAAGAACAAAAGACAATCAAAAAGGTTCCAATTATTGATAAGAAACGTCTCGAAATCACAAGAGTACAAGATTCAAAACGCAAAGTACAAGATATTAAATTGTACGCGAGGACGTTCGGAAATCCGGAACCGGGACCAGAGTCAACTCTTAACGCTCGACGCAACGGACTAAAAATTACAAGTTAACTATGTATATAAATATAATATAATATATAATTAATTATATTAATTATATATATATTATATATATATATATTAAAAACCGTCGGCAGCAAGAAACTCCAAGGGTGTGAGCTGTAAATATATCTCCGCGACTCGCGGAGTTTGAAGGGCATTTTGCCGCGAGTCGCGGAGCCCCAATTTTCAACTCTGGCTATAAAGCCAACCGAATTCTGATCAAAATTAATCATCTTTTTTTTCTCTTCCTCTTCATACGTAAATATATTTATATTTATAATTTATATTTTAATTTTAATTATAATTCTAATAATAAGGGTATGTTAGCGAATGTTGTAAGGGTGTAAGTCGAAATTCTGTCCGTGTAACGCTACGCTATTTTTAATCATTGTAAGTTATGTTCAACCTTTTTATATTAATGTCTCGTAGCTAAGTTATTATTATGCTTATTTAAAACGAAGTAATCATGATGTTGGGCTAATTACTAAAATTGGGTAATTGGGCTTTGTACCATAATTGGGGTTTGGACAAAAGAACGACACTTGTGGAAACTAGACTATGGGCTATTAATGGGCTTTATATTTGTTTAACTAAATGAAAGTTTGTTAATGTTAATATAAAGATTTACAATTGGGCGTCCCTATAAATTACCATATACACTCGATTGGACACGATGGGCGGGGTATTTATATGTACGAATAATCGTTCATTTAACCGGACACGGGAATGGATTAATAGCCACTAGAATAATTAAAACAGGGGTGAAATTACATTCAAGGGTAATTGGTGTAATTGTTAACAAAGTAGTAAAACCTTGGTTTACACGCAGTCGATAACCTGGTGTATTCATTAAACAAAGTATTAAAACCTTGTTACAATTCGAATCCCCAATTAGTTGGAATATTTATCTTCGGGTATAATAATAATTTGACAAGGACACTTGCAATTTATATTTATGACTGATGGACTGTTATGGACAAAAACCAGACGGACATATTAAATAATCCAGGACAAAGGACAATTAACCCATGGGCATAAAACTAAAATCAACGCGTCAAACATCATGATTACGGAAGTTTAAATAAGCATAATTCTTTTATTTCATATTTTATTTCCTTTATTTTATATTTAATTGCACTTCTAATTATCGCACTTTTATTGTTATTTAATCGCACTTTTAATTATCGTACTTTTAATTATCGCAATTTAATTTTATCGCATTTTTATTATTCGCAATTTCATTATCGTTATTTACTTTACGCTTTAATTTAAAGTCTTGTATTTATTTTATATTTTACATTAGGTTTTAACTGCGACTAAAGTTTTAAAATCGACAAACCGGTCATTAAACGGTAAAAACCCCCCTTTATAATAATAATATTACCTATATATATATTTGTATTTTTATAAAAATAAACTAATATAGCGTTGAGCTTTGTTTAAAGATTTCCCTGTGGAACGAACCGGACTTACTAAAAACTACACTACTGTACGATTAGGTACACTGCCTATAAGTGTTGTAGCAAGGTTTAAGTATATCCATTCTATAAATAAATAAATATCTTGTGTAAAATTGTATCGTATTTAATAGTTTTTCCTAGTAAAATATAAGCTATTTTATATACACCTCGTTCGACATCAAGTATTTTTGGCGCCGCTGCCGGGGATTTATCTTAAAAACCGGAAGCGCAACGCTAATATATAAAAAAAAAAAAAGATTTTTAGTTACTTTTATTAAAAGTCGTTTTTGTAAAAATACGTTTTAAATATTCAAAAATATAAAAAGAAAAACAAAAATATATGTATTTTTAAGATTTTGTAAATATTTAAGTTTTATAAGTTTCTTTATTTCTATTTTAGTTTATAAAAATATAAGTTTTATTTTAAAATCGTTTATTTAAATTAAAAACAGAAAACATAAAAAAAAAAAAAAAATAAAGAAAAACGCGTAAAAAGTGAAACCTGTCAACTGAATTCTGGAACCCCGCGACTCGCGGGGATTTCTTTTTTATTTGCCGCGACTCGCGGAGGGTTTCTGACACACGGACAAAAACCCTAATCAAGCATTGATTACGGGTTTTAATTTATTATTATTATTATTAAAACTTAATTATTATTATTATTATTATTAGTTTTATTTTTACTTTTACTTTTTATTTATATATTTTAGTTTAATTAGTTTTATTAAATTGTAAAATTAGTAATTTTATAAAATAAATAATATAAAAATAATATTTTTATAAAAATTGTACTTTTTACAACTTTTTGTATATTTTTATATTTTGTACCTTTTTAATCGTTGTAGCGTAATATTTGTATTTTTTTAGCTCATATTTAATTTTAAACTTAGTTTTAGCTATAGTTATTTTTACTCCTAGATTTTTAGGCTTTGCCGTAGAATTCCTTAAGTGCTTTTTCTTTAGACTAAGATTTAGGTGCTTTAGAATTTTGCGACGCCTTTTTAAGTTTTAGTTTCTTTTTAAGTTATTTTCATTTGGGATTTAGTTTTTCCTGTAAGCTTTAATATTTTTAGACCTTTTACTATGTATCAATTATCATTCCAATTAGTAATTTCAATTTGCGATTATAATTTTAAGTTAGTTGTAGTAATAAGGTTAAATTAGTTAAGTATTTTTAAGTTTTGATAAGTTTCTTTTATTTTTCCGTCACCTTTTATTTTTCAATCATTTTTTCTTTTTCGACCTTTTTCGACGAACTCTTTTTCTCTCTTATTTCTCGCCATTCTAGTTTTTAGGACTTAGAATTTTTTCTACTTCTTATCTAAATTTCTTAAAATTACGAAAATTTATTTTAAGTGGTTAAATTGATAGACATCAAAATTTTCTGGTTCGTAGTAATAGTTGGATTTGTACGTGGACCGGGTTATTGGAGCCAAACAGTCCTCAATTATATTGAGACCAAACGAATCCTGCCCCTCTGCTGCATCTTTTGGCTATTCGAAACGTGGGCAAAATCAGAAAAGTCTATTGATTGTATAACTTATTATAATTTTTCTTTCCTTTTTAAAACTAATAGGATATTCAGTGAATGCACCGAGCAAGACGTTCATCACCTTTTGTACGTTCACCACCTGTAACTCGATCAAGACATCGTTTAACAAATATAACCGCCGTTGATTTTTCTTTAGAATCGTCATCCAGTCGACCAAGTACTTCAGTTCAAATTTCCGATAATCCATTTTTTGAACCCAACCTCACAATTGAGAATCCAGAAAATATTCAGGGACGGTTCATAGATCCTGAACCATTAAACTTTCCTCCGGAACCACCAATCATTCAAACAGAGATTGTTGAGGAACGAACTATTAAATCAGAACCATCTAGTGATACCGAGTCAACAAATTCAATTATGGAGAATCTGGAACCTTTAAGTATGGAAGACCGAATGAGAGCTAAACGCACTGGCCAAGGTCACGCAATTACTCATCCAGACATTAATGCGCCAGATTATGAAATCAAAGGACAAATTCTACACATGGTGACTAATCAATGCCAATTTAGTGGTGCGCCGAAGGAAGATCCAAATGAACATCTACGTACCTTTAATAGGATCTGCACACTATTTAAAATCCGAGAAGTGGAGGATGAACAGATATATCTCATGTTATTTCCCTGGACTTTAAAGGGAGAAGCCAAAGATTGGTTGGAATCGTTACCTGAAGGGGCGATCGATACATGGGATGTTTTAATTGACAAATTTCTTAAACAATTCTTTCCTGCATCTAAAGCCGTAAGACTTCAAGCAGAAATTGTTACGTTCACACAGAAACCAAATGAAACTCTATATGAGGCGTGGACAAGATATGGAAAGTTGTTAAGAGGATGTCCGCAACATGGTTTAGACACCTGTCAATTAGTACAAATATTCTACCAAGGATGCGACATCACTACAAGAAAAGACATAGATATAGCAGCTGGTGGTTCTATTATGAAGAAAACCGAAACTGATGCTTACAAAATTATTGATAATACTGCTTCCCACTCACATGAGTGGCACCAAGAAAAAGATATCATTAGATCATCTAAAGCAGCTAGAGCCGATTCTAGCCATGACTTAGATTCCATTTCGGCAAAGATAGATGCTTTCGAGAGACGAATGGAAAAGATGACTAAGGATATTCACTCAATACGAATTAGTTGTGAGCAGTGTGGAGGACCACATTTGACAAAAGATTGTCTAAGTATTGAATTAACAATGGAACAAAGAGAGAATATTTCATACATAAACCAAAGGCCTGGAAATAATTATCAGAATAATTATCAACCGCCAAGACCGATTTACAATCAAAACCAGAATTATAACCGAAATATTCCATACAACAACCAACAAGGTCCTAGCAATCAACAAGTATCCAATAATACTTACAATCAGCAAAGACCGAATTTTCAAAACAAACCACCACAACAAACCGATGATAAAAAGCCGAATTTAGAAGATATGATGACGAAGCTAGTTGAAACTCAAACGCAGTTTTTCACATCTCAAAAACAAACCAATGAACAAAATGCTCAAGCATTTAGAAATCAACAAGCTTCTATTCAAAATCTGGAACAAGAAGTAAGTAACCTAGCAAGGTTAATAGGTGAAAGGAAACCGGGAAGTCTACCTAGTGATACAAACGCTAACCCCCGGAATGAAACAGCTAAAGCTATTACCACAAGAAGTGGTACAACACTTAAACCACCTGAAATACCTGTAACTTCTGATGAAACTATTCCTACTCCACAAGAACCACAACCTGATCAAGATAAGGAAAAAGAACCGGTAGTAGAAAAGGTTAATGAAGATAACACAGTTAAGGATAAACCTTATGTTAAACCATACCAACCACCACTTCCTTATCCGAGTAAAATGAAGAAGGAAAAACTTGAAGCCGAGCAATCCAAATTCTTGGATATGTTTAAACAGATAAATGTAAATCTTCCTTTCATTGATGTAATTTCAGGAATGCCTAGATATGCTAAATTCTTGAAAGATCTAATCACGAATAGAAAGAAAATGGAAGAACTCTCGGCTGTTACTATGAATGCTAATTGTTCAGCAGTGCTGTTGAATAAGATACCAGAAAAACTATCTGATCCAGGAAGTTTCACAATTCCATGTTTTCTGGGTAGTCTTAGTTCAATAGAAGCATTAGCAGATTTAGGTGCTAGTATAAATCTAATGCCGTATTCACTATACGCTAAACTAGACCTTGGAGAATTGAAACCAACCAGAATAAGCATACAACTAGCCGATCGATCAATAAAATATCCTAGAGGGATAATGGAAAACATGCTAGTTAAAGTTGGTACTTTAGTATTTCCAGTAGATTTTGTTGTTTTGGACATGGAAGAAGATTCTCAAGTTCCTCTCATATTAGGAAGACCATTCTTAAACACGGCTAAAGCAATGATAGACGTGTTCGGTAAGAAACTGACCCTAAGTATAGAGGATGAGAGTGTTACCTTTTCAGTTGATAGAGCAATGCAACAACCACAATCTGCAGATGATACATGTTATTATATTCAAACTATAGATGCACATGCAGAATTATTAGAAGAATTTCCAGAATTACAAGGAACAGGAGAATGTTCTTTAGGAGAAAGTAATGAACCAATTAATGAAGCTGAAATGTTAGCTACACTTATAGCTAATGGATATGAACCAACAACAGAAGAAATTCAAATGCTAAAAGAAGAAGACAGATATCGATATAAATCATCGATAGAAGAACCTCCGAAATTAGAGTTAAAGCCACTTCCAAACCATTTGGAATACGCTTATTTACATGGTGAATCTGAATTACCTGTAATAATATCGTCTTCTCTTACTGAAAATGAGAAATCACAACTCATTTCTGTGTTGAAAGCTCATAAACCAGCCATTGCATGGAAGATTCATGATATTAAAGGAATAAGTCCTTCGTATTGCACACATAAAATCCTTATGGAAGAAGGTCATAAAACATATGTGCAACGCCAACGAAGACTAAATCCTAATATGCAAGATGTAGTTAAGAAAGAGATTATTAAACTGCTAGATGCAGGTTTGATATATCCAATTTCTGATAGTCCATGGGTAAGCCCAGTTCAATGCGTGCCTAAGAAGGGTGGCATGACTGTCATCACAAATGAGAAAAATGAGCTTATTCCTACTAGGACTGTAACAGGATGGCGTGTATGTATTGATTATAGAAAATTAAATGACGCCACCAGAAAAGATCACTTTCCCTTACCTTTCATAGATCAAATGTTGGAAAGATTAGCCGGAAATAGTTACTATTGTTTTCTAGATGGATTTTCCGGATATTTTCAAATTCCAATAGCACCTGAAGATCAAGACAAAACCACATTTACGTGCCCTTATGGTACTTTTGCTTACAAACGCATGCCATTTGGACTTTGTAACGCCCCTGCAACCTTTCAAAGGTGTATGATGGCGATTTTTCACGACATGATAGAAGAATGCATGGAAGTATTCATGGATGACTTTTCAGTCTTCGGTGATACATTTAAATCATGTCTAGTTAATCTGGAACGAATGCTAATTAGATGCGAAAAATCAAATCTAGTACTTAATTGGGAGAAATGCCATTTCATGGTTAAAGAAGGCATCGTTCTTGGACATAAAATTTCAAAAGAAGGAATTGAAGTGGATAGAGCTAAAGTAGATGTAATTGCTAAACTTCCACATCCCACCAATGTTAGAGGAGTTAGGAGTTTTCTAGGGCATGCCGGTTTTTACCGACGTTTCATAAAAGATTTTTCTAAAATTGCCACTCCTATGAATAAACTCCTAGAAAAGGATGCGCCATTCATCTTTTCAGATGAATGTATCAAATCTTTTAATATTCTTAAAGAAAAACTCACTAATGCACCGATCATGATAACACCAAATTGGAATCTACCATTTGAACTAATGTGCGATGCAAGTGATTTTGCAATGGGAGCCGTTTTAGGACAAAGGATTGAAAAACGATTTCAACCTATATATTATGCTAGTAAGACGTTACAAGGAGCACAAACGAACTATACAACTACTGAAAAAGAACTCCTTGCTATTGTCTTTGCTTTTGACAAATTTCGATCATATCTCGTTCTAGCAAAAACGGTGGTCTATACCGACCATTCTGCTCTTAGATACCTATTTTCAAAACAAGATGCTAAACCAAGATTAATCCGTTGGATCTTACTCTTACAAGAGTTTGATATTGAAATCCGAGATAAAAAAGGAGCAGAAAATCTCGCCGCTGATCATCTTTCTCGTCTTGAAAATCCCGAATTAGAAGTTCTGAATGAATCGGCCATACAAGACAACTTTCCTGATGAATATCTATTGAAGATAGATTATAAAGAAATCCCATGGTTTGCAGACTATGCAAACTACTTAGTTTGTGGATTCCTTGAAAAAGGATTATCGTACCAAAGACGAAAGAAATTCTTCAGTGATATAAAACACTATTTCTGGGAAGATCCACATCTGTTTAAAAGTTGTCCCGATGGAATAATACGCCGATGTGTATTTGGAGATGAAGCTAGTAAAATTTTAAACCATTGTCACACAGGACCAACAGGAGGGCATTATGGGCCTCAACTAACAGCAAGAAAAGTTTATGAAGCTGGATTCTATTGGCCTACAATTTACAAAGACGCACACCTTCTTTGCAAATCCTGTGATGCATGTCAAAGGGCCGGAAAAATAAGTCAACGTGATGAAATGCCACAAAATGTCATCCAAGTATGTGAAGTATTTGACATTTGGGGTATTGACTTTATGGGTCCATTTCCAAAATCTCATAATAATCTATATATACTCGTAGCCATTGATTATGTATCTAAATGGGCGGAAGCACAAGCTCTCCCAACTAACGATGCACGAGTTGTAGTCAACTTTTTAAAACGTCTTTTTGCAAGGTTTGGAACACCGAAAGCTTTAATAAGTGATCGGGGTACTCATTTCTGTAATAATCAACTTGAGAAAGTTCTTAAAAGATATGGAGTAACTCATAAAATCTCCACCGCATATCATCCACAAACAAGTGGACAAGTTGAAAATACAAACCGAGCTTTAAAACGTATTCTAGAGAAAACCGTAGGATCAAATCCGAAGGAATGGTCCATTAAATTGGAGGATGCACTCTGGGCTTTTAGAACAGCCTACAAAACTCCAATTGGAACCACACCTTTTAGACTTGTGTATGGAAAAGCATGTCATCTTCCAGTAGAAATTGAACACAAAGCATTTTGGGCTTTGAAGACATGTAATCTTGATTTACATGAAGCCGGACGTCTACGATTAAGTCAACTAAACGAATTAGAAGAATTAAGACATGAAGCATACGAAAATTCGTTAATCTATAAAGAAAGAACGAAGAAATGGCATGATAAAAGAATCAGAAGTTCAAAAGAATTTAAAGAAGGAGACAGAGTTCTTCTTTTCAATTCACGATTCAAGCTATTTCCTGGAAAATTGAAATCAAGATGGTCTGGACCATTCATAGTCAAAAGAGTTTTCCCATACGGAACGATAGAATTAATAAATTCAAATGGGATTGAATTTAAAGTTAATGGTCACAGAGTTAAACATTACATACATGGTCCGATGGAAGTCGACAACGAAGTTAATCACAATTTCGATACCACAGCTAACTAAGTGTGGGGAGAATCAAGTCTTTAAAGGATAATATGTATTTCTGTTAGAGTTAGATTGTCTGTTTTCGTGTAGTTCTCGAAAATGGAACACGTATGGTCTTTCCCTAGCAGACCCTAAAGAACTAGTCTTCTCCCCCCATTCTGAATTTTTATTTTTTTTTAGGTTTTTACGAAATGAAGACTGCCTGTGAACTAAACCATGGTCTAATGCTACACGCTTTGATCACTAAACGTAATAATGACATACTCCCGAGTGAAATAGTATCAGTAATCAGAGAAAGAATGGACGGAGTTAGAAAAGGATCCAGATGCGAAGATAATAAGTTACAATTTGGTAAAGGAAAATCAAAATCCGCAGCAAAAAGAAGAGCACGACACCTAGAACGATGTCACAAATGCGGAAAATGGTCACATGGAGGTAAATGTTCAAATAATCAAACCTATTCAAATACTGAATTTGTTACTTTATGCAGAGACGGACCGTTCATATGTTTAGAAGAAAAGACAATGAATGCTCGAGGTTACGCCTATGCAGCCATGGAAAACCAATTAAACCGACTATCTTATGAATATAATAGATCATATAACTAAGAAATCTATTTCACATGTATGTCTGTACAGTTTTTATTTTTATTTTTATTTTTAACCTTTTGATAATAAACGCTAATTTGTTCGCTAAAAAGTATTAAATTGGTATTAAATAAAATTAGGTTTGGCGACCGAAATTATTGATATCATTCAAAAATTTATTACATCACTGCGAAATTTAACGTTTATTCTTAAGGTATAAATATCTTTAATCAATCAAACCAAAATATTTCAAAAATTCGTCATGAGTTAAATTAGGTCTTGGAACCGAAATTACTTTACCGAAAAGAGGGGCGCATATTTTTGATAATATTTGATTGATTAAAGTGGGATAAAAAGACAAAAAGATTTTTAATTTTATTTTTACCATGTTTTTAATCTTAATATTTAAATCTTAAATTAATATTGTAAATTTTGTAAAAACAATATATTTAAAATTGTAAATATTTGAAAAATTAATATAAGTTTGGTATGAATTTATGAATTTTTAAATTAAGTTTGGTGTGAATTTTTAATTTTTAAAATATGAAATTTTAATTTTATGCATTTCAAATTTTAAGTTTGGTGTGAATTTTGAATTTTTAATATTAATTTTGAATTTTATATTTAAGTTGTGTGAATTTAAAAACAAAAATTTACTTTATCTCATTAAGTTAAAAATATGATTTTTAAAATTCGTCGTAAGTTGAAGACTAGGTCTTTGAACCGAAATTGCTTTACCCGAGGAAGGGACGAGAACTTTTATTATCATTATTTTTAATCTTATTGATTTAAAGTATGCCAAAAACATTGAAAAAACCCAAAAATCTTAGCTTTTAAAACAATCGCTACAAAAAGACAAATTTTAAAATTTTGTCGAAGGACGGACTAGGACATCGATCCGAAACGACCTCGTCCTAAATAACAAGGGAAACAAAATTTTAAAATTAAATACTTAATTGATTTATAAGTTAAAGATTATAAAAAAAAAAAAAAAAAAAAAAAATACCAAACTCCGCGAGTCGCGGAGTTTGGAGGGTAAATCTCCGCGAGTCGCGGAGAGACCGGATTACAGAAAAAAAAAATAAGAGCTGCACACGAACTGATCAGCTCCCACACACAAACACACTGCATAAACACCCGAAAAATACTGCGAAAACCCACGAAAATCACCCCCAAAAATCTCAATTTTTAACCGTTAATCACCAAATTTTTTGCTAAAATCATGTTGAGAAGGATGATATCTAAGAACTACTCAAGAAAAACGGTAAATTTCTACACCTAAATACCATTTAATTCGAAATTTTGTGTTCTTGAGCTATTTTTTCCCCAATTTGATTTTGATGCTTTTTAGTGTAATTAAGCTTAAATTGTTTATGTATTATGCTTGTATAACCTAGATTGATGCTGTTTAACATGATTAGAAGCCTTAAACTTCAAATTTTGAATAATCTAGGGTTTGTGTTCTTGAGCAAATTTGGGGCTTTTTGATATAAACAGGTTATGGCCGATTTTTGTCATGAATTGTTGCTAAATTGAGTAGTGTAACATGTCTAGGTAGTTAAATGATCCAAACTTTGAGCCTAAACATGATTTTGAGAATTAAAGTGGACTTTTTCAAGTCCAAAATTCATGAACTTGATTTTTGAAAGATAATGCCATTTGAGACTTGTTTATTTGCTAGTAATGATTATTTTGACATGTTATTTGAGTTGAATGCTTATGAACTTGGCGAAAATTTTCGTATATGCTTATTTGAAAAAGTGTAAATTTGATAAAAATGTGAAAATGAGCTTAAGTTTGATATAAATTGATAATGTCATTGTAATTATTTTGATTGATGATTTTGCTGACACTAATGCATATTTGGATGCACAAAATTTGTGTTTGTGCAGAATGAAAGGGGTGAATCTTCATCCCAAGCCCGCCATGCTCCTGCTGAGAACTTGGAACAACAGGAGGTAGATAACTACTACAAGCAGGATGTACCTCATCCAGTCATGACCTTTTC
This sequence comes from Rutidosis leptorrhynchoides, assembly GCF_046630445.1. Classification (NCBI taxonomy): domain Eukaryota; kingdom Viridiplantae; phylum Streptophyta; class Magnoliopsida; order Asterales; family Asteraceae; genus Rutidosis; species Rutidosis leptorrhynchoides. Next base: position 565,578,761 of record NC_092335.1, on the reverse strand, counting down.
AGATATGCACTTGGAACAGTTGCACCCGAACCTGAGATTTGACAGACTTTGGATAGATTATCCAAAATATCAACGGGGTTTGCATACTCTTCATTCCAAGGTTGTTGAGGTACCAAGGGTCATAGAATGGGGACCCTTGGAAGCTGTAGAATTGGCCGGGCCAATTAGGGAATTACTGGTACAGAGGTATGGTAATTCTTCTTTTAATGACTGGATATGTTTATTCACCATACGCAGACCTGTATATAAAGTATGGTGTGAAGAGTTGTTATGTAGTATAGAGTTGAATGATCGGGTAGCTAGTTTAACCGATCGTTCTTTTATTAGATTTTTGTTAGGCGGTTCGATGCGCCACATGTCTTTACTGGACATGGCTCAGGCTTTACGTATATATACGCCTGAGGAATTAGCGTCTGCCGATTGTAGAGGATTGATACTAAACGGTAGGAAAATAGATGAAAATTTTGATACACACGGTGTGTGGAGTCAAATGACAAGCCATCACCGTTTCAAAGGGGGAAACTACTCTTATTTGGATATAGATAGAGCCGAATTAAGAGTAATACATAGGTTTTTAGCTAATTCGATTACACAAAGGGGTAAAAACAAAGAAAAGGTAAATGAACAAGATTTGTTTTACCATATGTGTATTCGAGACCCACACAGCGCTGTAAGTATACCATATTGTGTGGGTTATTATTTATCAGCTATGGTTCGAGGGATGCGTCCACATAGCATAATAGGAGGTGGTATTTTTATTACTTTGATTGGTGAATATCTCGGTGTGGATATAAGTCGGGGGGGATTATTAGTAGAAGAGCCGGAACCCCGCGACACTATAGGTTTAAATGTATACCATGGTGCGAAAGTTTTGAAGCGGCGAAATAACGCCGCAGTACGATACAATGGTAGACATCCACAGGTAGAGAGAAACCAGGAACAAGGTAATGTAGGAGGGGGGAATGAGATGCAAGAAATGCATAGGTTTATAGCTTCTCAGGAATACGAAAATGCTAGACAGAGAGCATTTGAAGATTGGCAAGTTCATCAGAACCAGATCATAGCGCATTGCCAACATATAGGTAGAAACTATATTCCTACACCGAAACTCGTCTTCCCTCCTTGGTCGATAGAGATGCAGCCACCATATCCTACGTATGACCCTGCCGAAGCATTCTATAGCACTTATGGTTATGCGTGGAACCCCTATTGGTACCAATATCATCCTTAGTTTAACTTTTTTTTTTTTTTTTTTTATTATTTTGTAATTTGTAATTATTGATACATTTAATATTTTTGTTAATATTGTAATCATTTTTATAATTTCTAACTTTTATTCTTAGATTTTAATAATTTTTGAATGTGGGGTAATAAGCCAAACTTCAAAAATATGTATATATGTTTGCAGTTTATCTTATGTACACAACAGGGTAAAACAACGCATTTTCAAAGACTGGCATTAAGTTCAGCAAAAGCAACTAATTTTGACGACAAGATGCAAAATACATGTGAAATAACAACAAGACGGAATGAACAAATGATGTGCACCATTTATCATTCAGCAAACAAACGCCAATATATTTGGAAACTTTGGTAAAAATTTAATCATTTTCACACAAATCACCCTCAATAATTTAAATTGTTACTGATTTCTTGCAAATGAGGGCATTGCAAGATCTTAAGTGTGGGAAGGGGTTAAATTCTTTCGGATTTTAAATTTTTTACTTTATACATTTGGTTACCATTAAAAATACTAGTAAAGCAGTAGTTGTATTAGAATCTAGTGCTCTCTGATAAAAAAGAACAGCCCTAGTCTTATATACTAACTACCCAATTCTAGTAAAAATTTTCAAAATTTTCAATTAAATGAATTCAAATCATGTTTATACATATTTATGAACGATAAAACTAGGTTTTAACACCGAAATTATTGTTACCTCGGAAAGGACATAAATTGAGAAACAAATTAAAATGTTAAAATTCATTTAAAATGGAATAGAGGACGATAAAAAGAAAAATAAAAAGCCAAGTGTGGGAAAATTTACCAAGTTATTTTAAACATATGTCACATATATTTGTAACAAATAACTGAAAATACTTTTGCTTTGGACTAAACTAAACTGTTTTACCCGATGAAAGAAAAGAAGAGATGGATCTACACGATGAATCAATTCCATCATTAAAAGGAAGTAAAGTCTTCCGAAAAAGACACGCACTTCTTGATTTAGGTCAAGAAGTTGTCGTCCAGACCAGCTGTAGGTTGACGAAAAATCTAGAAAAGTCATCTCTAAAATCAGCAGGAAATCCACGGACCTCAGCATTAAACAGGGTCACCAAGTGGTCAGATTTATCCTAACCATGAGAAGGATTTATCTCGTACAATGGGGAGGCACCGTGCAAATTAGCTGGATAAGACTAATGAATCAGATCCCCAGAAAGGATAATCTCCTTAAAGATTAAAAATCAGCTTTTAAGACTGATATTACTCAATCCTAGAGATTGACCTTAAAGATTGAGAATTACAAACTCATGGAATTCAATGATATCTAAACTCGAGCTTAAACGAGAAAATATTTTGATCAAAATTACAAACCGATTTGTTTTCTGAAAACCCTATTTTCAATGCGTTCATTACCATTGAACGTAAAATCCTAGGAATTCACCTGGAATTCATTAGGTCACCTGAACTAAATCGAGTGTCAACCGTAAGAACGGTGGTTGCATAGCATGGTCAAAGACAGGACCTTGTGCCAGACCGGAAAAATTATAAGGGTGAGCTTTACTATTGCTCCTACCAAGGATAGTAATTGCGTCCGACGCGTTATAGACCATAATCAAAAGCATGTCACGGGACATTGCCTTAACAGTTGCTTGTTCAACGCTTTCCTTTACAACCGGACGGTAGTTTGCCGAAAGGTAATATACGGAACAAGTAAACTGGACGTGTTGCTTTCCAAATACAAGGTTAGCAAGTGGGTGACACAAAACCGCAAGTTTTGAGCTAAAATTTTCAAATCTGAAACCCACCAAACCCACAAAAATATTTTGCAAACACCGGTAAAGGGTTATTCCGAAAAACTTATCTAGGGTAAAAACTAGATTTAATTTTCAAAAGATCAAATGTTTTCATAAAGATCCAATTTCCTTAATGGATCTAAATTTTTATAGTCATGTGGGACTGTAAACCATATCGTTACTACCATTGTTTATACCGCCGTATAGAAATCACTGATGTACAAAGTGTGAAAAATAAAAAAGTGATTCTAGTATTTCAAGACAATATTGCTTGAGGACAAGCAACGCTCAAGTGTGGGAATATTTGATAATGCTAAAAACGAACATATATTTCATAGCATTATTCCTCAAGAAAGACAAGCTTTTAGTTGCAATTGTTCTATTTACAAGTGATATTCGTTTAAATAATAAAAGGTGAAGACAAAAGACAGATTCGACGATTTGAAGACGCAAACGACCAAAAAGCTCAAAAGAACAAAAGACAATCAAAAAGGTTCCAATTATTGATAAGAAACGTCTCGAAATCACAAGAGTACAAGATTCAAAACGCAAAGTACAAGATATTAAATTGTACGCGAGGACGTTCGGAAATCCGGAACCGGGACCAGAGTCAACTCTTAACGCTCGACGCAACGGACTAAAAATTACAAGTTAACTATGTATATAAATATAATATAATATATAATTAATTATATTAATTATATATATATTATATATATATATATTAAAAACCGTCGGCAGCAAGAAACTCCAAGGGTGTGAGCTGTAAATATATCTCCGCGACTCGCGGAGTTTGAAGGGCATTTTGCCGCGAGTCGCGGAGCCCCAATTTTCAACTCTGGCTATAAAGCCAACCGAATTCTGATCAAAATTAATCATCTTTTTTTTCTCTTCCTCTTCATACGTAAATATATTTATATTTATAATTTATATTTTAATTTTAATTATAATTCTAATAATAAGGGTATGTTAGCGAATGTTGTAAGGGTGTAAGTCGAAATTCTGTCCGTGTAACGCTACGCTATTTTTAATCATTGTAAGTTATGTTCAACCTTTTTATATTAATGTCTCGTAGCTAAGTTATTATTATGCTTATTTAAAACGAAGTAATCATGATGTTGGGCTAATTACTAAAATTGGGTAATTGGGCTTTGTACCATAATTGGGGTTTGGACAAAAGAACGACACTTGTGGAAACTAGACTATGGGCTATTAATGGGCTTTATATTTGTTTAACTAAATGAAAGTTTGTTAATGTTAATATAAAGATTTACAATTGGGCGTCCCTATAAATTACCATATACACTCGATTGGACACGATGGGCGGGGTATTTATATGTACGAATAATCGTTCATTTAACCGGACACGGGAATGGATTAATAGCCACTAGAATAATTAAAACAGGGGTGAAATTACATTCAAGGGTAATTGGTGTAATTGTTAACAAAGTAGTAAAACCTTGGTTTACACGCAGTCGATAACCTGGTGTATTCATTAAACAAAGTATTAAAACCTTGTTACAATTCGAATCCCCAATTAGTTGGAATATTTATCTTCGGGTATAATAATAATTTGACAAGGACACTTGCAATTTATATTTATGACTGATGGACTGTTATGGACAAAAACCAGACGGACATATTAAATAATCCAGGACAAAGGACAATTAACCCATGGGCATAAAACTAAAATCAACGCGTCAAACATCATGATTACGGAAGTTTAAATAAGCATAATTCTTTTATTTCATATTTTATTTCCTTTATTTTATATTTAATTGCACTTCTAATTATCGCACTTTTATTGTTATTTAATCGCACTTTTAATTATCGTACTTTTAATTATCGCAATTTAATTTTATCGCATTTTTATTATTCGCAATTTCATTATCGTTATTTACTTTACGCTTTAATTTAAAGTCTTGTATTTATTTTATATTTTACATTAGGTTTTAACTGCGACTAAAGTTTTAAAATCGACAAACCGGTCATTAAACGGTAAAAACCCCCCTTTATAATAATAATATTACCTATATATATATTTGTATTTTTATAAAAATAAACTAATATAGCGTTGAGCTTTGTTTAAAGATTTCCCTGTGGAACGAACCGGACTTACTAAAAACTACACTACTGTACGATTAGGTACACTGCCTATAAGTGTTGTAGCAAGGTTTAAGTATATCCATTCTATAAATAAATAAATATCTTGTGTAAAATTGTATCGTATTTAATAGTTTTTCCTAGTAAAATATAAGCTATTTTATATACACCTCGTTCGACATCAGGGCCTAACAAACCCCATCCAAAGTACCGGATGCTTTAGTACTTCGAAATTTATATCATGTCCGAAGGAGGATCCCGGAATGATGGGGATATTCTTATATGCATATTGTTAATGTCGGTTACCAGGTGTTCAATCCATATGAATGATTATTTTTGTCTCTATGCATGGGACGTATATTTATGAGAACTGGAAATGAAATTCTTGTGGTCTATTAAAATGATGGAAATGAATGATTATGATAAACTAATGAACTCACCAACCTTTTGGTTGACACTTTAAAGCATGTTTATTCTCAGGTATAAAAGAAATCTTCCGCTGTGCATTTGCTTGTTTTAAAGATATTACTTGGAGTATTTCATGGCATATTTCGAAGAACGTTGCATTCGAGTCATTGAGTTCATCAAAGATTACTATTAAGTTAATTTATAATTGGATAGTGGATATTATGAAATGGTATGCATGCCTGTCAATTTTCGATGTAAAGAAAGTTTGTCTTTTAAAAACGAATGCAATGTTTGTAATATGTATCATATAGAGGTCAAATACCTCGCGATGTAATCAAATATTGTGAATCGTTTATAATGTATATGAACGGGTCCTTTCAGTTGGTATCAGAGCGGTGGTCTTAGCGAACCAGGTCTGCATTAGTGTGTCTAACTGATAAGTCGTTAGGATGCATTAGTGAGTCTGGACTTCGACCGTGTCTGCATGTCAAAAGTTTTGCTTATCATTTCTAGTCGGAAATCATCTGCTTATCATCCTTAGGAAATTACCTGCTTATCATTATTAGTCTAGACACGTCTTGCTACATTAATTGCATGAGTAGTGTATAGACAAAATTCATATCTTAGCGTATCTGCTAAATCATATCTTATCGTATCTATTACTGTAAACTTTGCCTGACATATTCCGTAAATTCTTCCGTAATCTACGAAATCTTTTGATCTATATACATATATGGATATCCTATGTAAATAGAATACCACCCGATAGCCGGAAAATCATTTTATATCGAAAAATCCTTTATCCAATCGTACGAAATGGAAGTTGTCATCAGTTCAAGTCACTCGGATTCTGAAATGGAATCTCACTCAAGCTCCGAAAGCAGTGTGACCGGAATGGATCAACCAATCAGTCATCATCTATTCTGGATGAATTGGGGATGGGTTCGTAGTCTCCTCAATCATTGGAGACAAGAAGAAGGCGATCCTTTCCATCCACCACATTGCCCTCTTGACGAAGAACCTGAAGCACTTACCGGCGAACCTGTCCGAAACACCATTTTCTCTCTCATTTCCAGAGTATCTCGTCACGATTATATACTCCATCAAATTCTAGATTTTATTTATCCGCTCGTCCGAACCGACAATCACCCCGGTGTAATAGAAGAAGTCAACGATCTTCGTGCTCGAGTAGTAGCTTTGGAGAATATGGTGCAGAAATTACAAACACCAGTAGCAGCACCAGCAGCATAACCAGTACCACCATCATCAACGCCAACAGTACCATTACCACCTCCAACCACAACCGCGTCGTAAACCTCAACTTCACAATATGTCCCACGAGCATCAACGTCATACGCACCATAGATACCAAGGAGTACCAACAACAATAACTGACGAAGTATTAATTCATAACTTCATTGGAGAAACATTCCGCGGCGATTATGTAATCTCTAAAGTCTTAGAGATTATCTAATCTAGCCCTAACCATAAATCAGTTAAGCGAACCAAAATGATAGAAGGAAGAGTAGAAACCCTGACAAAAATGGTGTGTGATTAACAAGCTAAACTTGCTTTACCAACAGCATCAACAGTACCGTCAGCGTTACCAGCATCGGCAGTACAGTCAACATCTGAATCAACAACACCGATAACATCACAAACTCCGTCAGTTCAAGAATCACTGTGGACATCATTACGAATCAATAACGTGTATATTGTATCAACGAGTTATGAAGAATTAACTCATTCCCTCTGAAGAAATTATATGTATATTATATATATATATATTTTGAAATAAATCTTTCCGTGCTAAGCTATTGTGTGTGAATCTTAACTACTCGGTTAATTCATAGTACAAATATGCAATAATGTACGTCCTTCGGCCGCAACTTAACCAGCGTTAACTACAATCTCTGTCGCAATTCAACAAATTCCAATTCATAATAAATCAAGTATATATTTGATTTTACACTTTCATCATCGATGTACTCGAAACTTTTCAGATAACATCATTCGTACTTTGCGAAATTCACAAGAATTCCACGAACCGAACATCATACATCAACAAATAACGAAGTATTGATTCATAATTTCAATGTCATTAAAGAAATACTGCGTAAAAGTTATGTAATTTTTAAAGCCTTTCGGGATTATTCAATTCTAGTTTCAACCGTAAATCAAATGAGTTTAATTTAACATTAACTCATTAAATCTATGTTATATCTGAAGAAAATATACATATATATATATATTTTCATAAAGACTGTAATAAAATTCTTTTGTACAAAATATTAATTATAAATTTTTTTTAACGGGTAGGTAATACCCGAGAGATATATAAATTCACAATTAATATGTTACATTCTTCGAATCTGATCAAGCAAATTATCAACTATATTTCCTACTTTCACAATAATATACATTCTTTCATAGAGATCAAAACAACCATACTCATTCAAACCCAATTACAAATTTTGATTTTGAAACCTCAGAATTCAATTCGAGATATAACCGGTATCATCACTTTTAGATTCCTACATCTTTCAAAGCTATACTTTGACTTCAAAACTGTGTTAGAACATCAAATGTATATTAACGATTACAATCTGTGTTCAAACCCTTCGAAAATATCTGAAGACACTTCAAATAATGAGCAATCGAGATGATGATCCAACCACATGTTACCCACAGTTATGTACCCAAAAAAAAAACTCTTGAAACCAAAGTAAAAGTTTAAACAACGTATCCGCGTCAGATTCTTTGGCATTTATTAGCAAAAATAACTTTACGACTCCTATTCAAAGTAGCCAGTTTTGTCACAGCTCCAGCAAGTCAACTTCGACTTTTCAGTCAGACTAACCTTATTATAACCTTGAGATATACACCATCGTTACCAGGGAACCTTTTACATCCCACCACATTATTAGCAGATGTACCAACAACTTCATTACCCTTTGACTTTAGCCTCTCCAAAAAGTCATTATAATTATTCATTGAAACCCCATCATTTACTCATTCGCATCTTGTAATGAGAATTGCCATACGAATCATTGGGAATTAGCAATCAGTATTTTGAAATCTCGCAGCATGTCTACGCCAACAGTTATATGTGTATATATAACGTCTATCTTCTGGACTTAATTTGAATGTGAAGTTTCTGAAAAACACTCCGAACTACGAATTGGTTCTCCGAAAATGGAAAAAAAAAATGCTGATGAAGCAGCAAAAACTATAAACGACTTTAAACGGTAAAAGCTGGATGATAATGATGAAGTGTGCTGGCAAAGCGCAGAAAAAGAGAAGTTTTGGAACTGGAAAACGGATTGAGCAAAGTAGGAAGGAGGCTGTGGACAAATTACAAAGACTGAACCTGACTTCAAAGGATCCAAATGATTCAGTACCTGCTGAAGTCATTAACGAATACCTTGCTCCTGACTCTAAACCCCTGCGGACAATATTCTTCATCATCATCTGATATTAGAAATTCTAAAATATCATCATATATTTCATTATAAATATCCTCCATATTTCTGAAGATATTTTCTTAATTTTCTTATTTGAAATCATTTACCTCTTCGCGCTATCTGTATTACATCATAAAAGAAACTGTTTTAGTTTCTAAATTCTGAAACATTCAAGTTTAAGATAGGAATATTTTGAAGTAGTGTTGGGAACTGAAGCATGAATTAGTATAATATAATGACACTTGATCAATGTGATTATATTACAGTAAGTCATGCTGAGTTTCTAAATGGAACGTGATGATTCACAGATCATAACATCATCATGTGCCATGTTATACGACTCTTGTATTCTATTTAACCTCTAAAAAATCAAGAAAAATATTTCTTGATGATTCGGCCTTTTCCAAGGTATTCTAGTAATTTGACAAGTCAAGATCGTGCCATCACAATTTCCTTCCTAGAGCATTAACAATGTTCATTCCGAAATTCATATATGTGAATTTTGGACCATTACAAGCGGTGCTTAATCGCAAGAAGAATAAACGAAAGGACAAAACTCCGAAATAGAAATTGGGGTATAAATTGCAGCAAATAAAAGAGATCATTAACTGTGAATGATAATGATTATAGAGGACAGAAGCAGAGACTTTGAAATATAAGGGAACATATAAAGCTCAACGACAAACCAGAAATTATAAACCATATATATCAATGCATATAGCAATATAAAAACACGGGAGAACTAGAAACACTATAAACCCAAGAATATAGTAGAAGTAAATAGATTCTTCCGGCGGTAGATGAAAAAGAAGAATGACCGATATGAAAGTTAGAAGAATATCGAGAATCAGAACTGGATGGAGCATATTGTGAATACTTTAAAATATGAGTTGAGGGGAAAAGAATAGAAGGTGATGAAATATGACTAGGAACTTAGAAATCAACAGATTTAACTCACACAATGGCGGAATAAGTGAATCAAACCCTCTAGTGAATAGGTGAAGTTTTTTTTTTTGATTAATTTAGTTAAACCACAACTAAATCAAGTGTGATTAGATCAACACCTAGAGCTATTATTCACCACCTGGGTGATTTGGACTGAGAGAGAATCGGAGGAGCTCACTAGATCTGAATGTGTGTAGCAAATGAGAGGCTTAACCTAAAATGAAGAACATAAGACTTTATATACCCCTGTTGTTGACTCACCCATACGATTCATTCATCACACGTACGAGTTGGCTTCATCAGCCATACAGGTGATCCCTCACTCGTGTCTTCTCATTTAGGTTGTAATTGTGACTTAGCTCAGCATCAACCGTGAATATGAGCCTGTCAGCCGTACTAGTGAGGCTTCACTCGTACGTCTGACTAAGTCTAACATAGTCAAACATCTAAATCTCATTCCTGCAGTTCCTGTAACCACATACAAACACGGATAGGATAATAACGAGTAATCATGGTGGCCTGTAAACTGTTGTACCTGCAATAGACGTGGGTAGATGTCTAGGGACTTGCATAAAATGCATCAACAGAAGGTGTGAGTTGTAAGGAAACGAAGGAGGTGAATTTATAAGAAAATCTCCGACAGAACAATTAAAATGGACGATCGCATTCAAATCGGATCCTAATTCCCTTGATTACCGGAGAGTCAAATCTTATTAAGAAGATTTTCTTCAAATCCCTTGAAATCTGGGAATCAATCATATCTACGTCAAAACTCTAATTTTCAGCCCGTATGCATCATGAAAACATACTTATTATCATTCACGACCTTTCCACTCAAATTTCGGGATGAAATTTCTTTAACGGGTAGGTACTGTGACAACCCAGAAATTTCCAACCAAATTTAAACTTTAATCTTTATATGTTTCCGACACGATAAGCAATATTTGTTAAGTTAAATTTCAAGAATTTTAAACTATGTTCATACATTCATTCAACCTCGACCAAGTTCCAACGATTCACGAACCATTAAATGAATATGATTATATATGTATATGTGTATATATATTATAACTTGAAACGTAAACAAAATATTAGATTAAATACTTTATATGATTGTATCTGTTTCAAAATGTTTATCAATGAAATTAGAAGATAAGATCAAATGATTGAATTATCAAATATATTGAATTATGATTACAAGTCTCTGTTGAAAGGCCCACGTTGATTTGAGAAATCTTTCCATTTTAACAATATTAAAAATGGTAAAGTGATTTATAAATAAGAACAAATTGTCAATCATTGAGAACTAGACAAAGGATAGTGGAAGATTGAATCTCATAAAGACTCGATTGATCTATTTAGTTTCAAACGTACAAAAACGTTTTCAGTTTAAAAAGAACTTTATTATTAAAATGTATATAACTTTTATAAATATCTAGAACCACTTTTGACAACTCATTACTTAACTTGTATGATAAAGATAATAATATTTATATTTTATTTTATTAAATATATATAACGATTTAAATTAATATTATATATATTTATACGCGTATTATACATACATAGTTTTATACTTTTACTATACTTAAACTTTACCTTTACTTTATTTTTACTTTACTTTAACTTTAATAATTCACTTTAATAATTCATACTTTAATAATTCACTTTAATAATTCATACTTTAATAATTCACTTTAATAATTCATACTTTAATAATTCACTTTAATAATTCATACTTTAATAATTCACTTTAATAATTCAAAAATCTATTATAAATAGAATTCAATAGGTTTCATTATTTGATAGAAACTTGAAAATATTTTTCTCTAAACTCTCTCAATCGATTTACATATATATATTTACTCCGTATTATTTCAAGATATTATTAGTATACATAAAACATTATGACGGAGTGCTGTCCGAGTGATTTCGAAATTGTTTTTCGAGTAGAATAGGATTAAGGAAATTATGGGTTATAGCTATGGAGGTGATTGAGTATGGTTCATGGGTATGCTCGCGAGGTCAATATAGTGTTTATCATTTACGTTGCGTCTACGTACCTTTCCTGCAATATTGAATCTCAATATTGATACGTGAGTACTCATAATTTAACTTTTACATACTAATAGTGTATCCCTGACTAGTGCTCGAGTATTTAGGATTATGCATGCTTGTACTTTTGATATTGCCCTTAGACAGGTTAGGTTGAATCTTGAATTAGTTACACTTGCGGTTGAGATAAGGTATAAGATATGCATGTCCTTGGAAAGCTAGCGAAAAATTAAGAACTTTTCCTTTAGATATCGAATGGTTTCGATGAACGGATTAGAAGTTATAATCAATTGAATTTTCGATATTTTTATTAAAAATGATTATTATTATCGTCGTTTTTATCGTCGTTCTAGTTTTATCTTATTATTATCATTATTATTATCTTTATCAATAAAAGGTATTTATCATTAAAAATTGTTAATTTTTTTATTATTACTATCGTTATTATTGTTAAAGTTATAATTAGTATTATTATTATTATCAAATTATTATTATTATTATTATTATTATTATTATTATTAGTATTATTATTATTATTATTATTATTATCATTATTAATATATATATCATTATTTAAAAATGGTTATTTTTATTGTTATTATTATTATTACTATATTATCATTAAGATAATTATTAGTATTATCGTTAATAATGTTATAGTAACTATCATTATTAATATTAGTGTAATTAAAACAAATATTTGTAACACCTAATTATTTTGATTACTATTATTATCATTATTATGGACACGATATAAAAGACGATTAAAAGCTATTAAACGAAACGATTAGGAAATAATGAGTAAGAGTATCATGATGAAATTAAAATATTATAAGATATTGATTTTGATAAAATTATCGTTCTTATTATTTTTATCATTACTATTATTATTAAAAGTATCGTTAGTATTAAAACTATCATTTTAACAAAAATTATCATTTTAATAGAAATGTCATTGTTACTATAAAATATCATTATTATTATTATTTTAAATAGAATTATTATTTTAAAGATAATATTAAAAAAAATTATCGTAAATATTAAAGTTATCATAATTAGAATTATCGTTTTATCATAATGTCATCTTAGTAATTATAAATATTGATATTTTTATAATAATAATTATTATTACAAAATAATACAACTTTTACTTACTATCATTATAGATATTATTTTATCAAATAAATATGTGATACAAACATATTTTATTACGTGTAATAACTTACTTTAATAATACCTATCATATTATCTTTATGATATTAAATAAACCCTATAAATTTTATTACTTAATATATATAAAAGTATATTTTATTATATAAATTTAATATAAAATTTTATTTATTAATAAATAAATTATATTATTTACTCTAATAAATCTTTTAAAAATATTTAAAAATATAAAAGGACGATATTTAAACTATATATTAATCATGTATAGATTTTTGAAAATTATTTTGAGTCAAATTTACTTTTGTTGACTTTTGCATATTAGTCTCGAGCATTAGGATTGTGGTACATTATGACTTGACCTAATTTGTTAGACAAATATTGACCAACACATAAATATATATAATTAATTTAGGTTCGTGAATCCGAGGCCAACCTTGCACTTGTTCAATGACGTTATATGTATTTTTACTACGAAATACAGTATGGTGAGTTCATTTGCCTTTTTACCCTTTATATTTTTGGGACTGAGAATACATGCGCTTTTATAAATGTTTGACGAAATAGACACAAGTAATTGAAACTACATTCTATGGTTGAATTATCGAAATCGAATATGCCCCTTTTTATTAAGTCTGGTAATCTAAGAATTAGGGAACAGACACCCTAATTGACGCAAATCCTAAAGATAGATCTATTGGGCCTAACAAACCCCATCCAAAGTACCGGATGCTTTAGTACTTCGAAATTTATATCATGTCCGAAGGAGGATCCCGGAATGATGGGGATATTCTTATATGCATATTGTTAATGTCGGTTACCAGGTGTTCAATCCATATGAATGATTATTTTTGTCTCTATGCATGGGACGTATATTTATGAGAACTGGAAATGAAATTCTTGTGGTCTATTAAAATGATGGAAATGAATGATTATGATAAACTAATGAACTCACCAACCTTTTGGTTGACACTTTAAAGCATGTTTATTCTCAGGTATAAAAGAAATCTTCCGCTGTGCATTTGCTTGTTTTAAAGATATTACTTGGAGTATTTCATGGCATATTTGGAAGAACGTTGCATTCGAGTCATTGAGTTCATCAAAGATTACTATTAAGTTAATTTATAATTGGATAGTGGATATTATGAAATGGTATGCATGCCTATCAATTTTCGATGTAAAGAAAGTTTGTCTTTTAAAAACGAATGCAATGTTTGTAATATGTATCATATAGAGGTCAAATACCTCGCGATGTAATCAACTATTGTGAATCGTTTATAATGTATATGAACGGGTCCTTTCAGAGAATACATGCAAATGCTTTATTAACTGTTTTACAATAATTATATGCTTGAGTTTCATTTGCTCCCCTTTTACTCTTTACATTTTTGGGGCAGAGAATATATGCAAATGCTTTATTAACTGTTTTACAATAATTATATGCGTGAGTTTCATTTGCTCCCCTTTTACTCTTTACATTTTTGGGGCTGAGAATACATGCAAATGCTTTATTAACTGTTTTACAATAATTATATGCGTGAGTTTTATTTGCTCCCCTTTTACTCTTTACATTTTTGGGGCTGAGAATACATGCAAATGCTTTATTAACTGTTTTACAATAATTATATGCGTGAGTTTCATTTCTCCCTTTTTAAATGCTTTTGCAAAAATATATTTTTGGGACTGAGAATACATGCGCTGCTTTTATAAATGTTTTACAAAACAAGTAATCGAAACTACATTATATGGTTGAATGATCGAAATCGGATATGCCCCTTTTTAGTAAGTCTGGTAATCTAAGAATTAGGGAACAGACACCCTAATTGACGCGAAACCTAAAGATAGATCTATCTGGCCCAACAAGCCCCATCCAAAGTACCGGATGCTTTAGTACTTCGAAATTTATATCATGTCCGAAGGAGGATCCCGGAATGATGGGGATATTCTTATATGCATATTGTGAATGTCGGTTACCAGGTGTTCAATCCATATGAATGATATTTTTGTCTCTATGCATGGGACGTATGTTTACGAGAAATGGAAATATGAAATCTTGTGGTCTATTAAAATTATGAAATGATTATTTATGTTAAACTAATGAACTCACCAACCTTTTGGTTGACACTTGAAAGCATGTTTATTCTCAGGTATGAAAGAAGTCTTCCGCTGTGAAATTGCTCATTTAAAAGATATTACTTGTAGTCATTCATGACATATTTCAAAAGACGTTGCATTCGAGTTGTCGAGTTCATCAAGATTATTATTTAGTTAATTATAGTTGAATATATTATGAAATGATTTGCACGTCGTCAATTTTTGATATAAAGCAAGTTTGTCTTTTAAAAACGAATGCAATGTTTGTAAAATGTATCATATAGAGGTCAAGTACCTCGCGATGTAACCAACTATTGTGAATTGTTTGTAATCGATATGGACTTTGTCCGGATAGATTAGAACGGGTTTTGACAATATGCGGGACTTTCAATAGCAGTTTTTAAATTAGTTGTTAGTGTATTTTAGTCATTTATGGCATAAGTAGATATAGCTTTTTAAGTTAATTTGCTTCATAACTGTTCAACGATTAAAGAAGTTAAAAGGTTACATGGTGTAGTTACAAAGTGTTCAGGAGATTCAAGGTTGTTTCTTAATAACAATTTGATTAATGGATATTTGAGGATGAGGTGCTTAAAGGATGGAAGAAAGGTGTTCGAGCTGTAAATGGTGGTGCTTCGAGACAAATTGCGATTCGAAATATGTCGAGGTATCGTAATCGAATTGTGAGTGCGTCTTCTGGTCAGTCGTCTTTCATTATTGGTGATTCTGGAACTTTTGAAAGTGGTTCAGAGGGTGTTGAAATTTCTAATGTATCATTACCTCTGATTCTCAAGCTGTTTCAAATAGTGAGTTTCTTTCAATGTAATATTTTTGGCATTTAGCATCTGTTAAGTTTTATGATTGTGTTTTTTACTAAGCTATTTTAATTGTATTTTTTTAAGTTGCAGCAACTAATATTGAATGCCCCTTGCAGTCATCTGTTTAAGGCGATCGTATTTATCGATTTTCCGTGGTTGATTTTGTTGGCGTCTTGAATTCTGAAGGTGTCCTACATTTCATACTTTGTTAGTTCATTGCTCTATAGGTTTGATTATATTTCTTAGCCTTCTTTGTTTATTGTTCAGGTGTTTTGTCATTTTATCAAGATCTAGGTGACTGCAGTTATAGTTGCAGTAGTTGTGATAACTTTTGGTTAAAAGAGAGGGTTAAAACGTGTTCTCGGGGTGATCAATGATATTGTGACGTAGCTTTTTCAAATGAGGATGAAGCATTTCGTTGCTTTTTTAAGGATAAAAAACTCTTTGGCCATGTCAGAGGAGGTAAACTTTATTTGTAGCTAATGTATGGTGTTCTTACACGAATATTTGCAGCGTCTTATTCCTTATGCTTTTATTGTCATCAAATGTGTTTCTTGATTGATTTTATCATCGTGTGTCTATCTACGTTTTTAGAAATTGCCGTTAATAAAATACATTTATATGTTGTTTTCTATCATAAGGTTCTGTTGTTAGGTATCTGTACTACTGTGTTTTAGAACCAGTTTCAATTGTAGATAGCTATATGTCTTACAAAAGTAGATGATACATGTGACAATAGTGATGTTTAGGTTAGAGGTTTGTGATTCAATTGTTTTTGTTACCGTCAAGTTAAATTTTCACTAAACACATGTTTCATTTTTTGAGCTTTTATAGTCATCATTGGTATTGAATACTAAAATAAAATATACCATTGTTTCGATGATGTCCATATAACTCCATTTAATTTCATAATGTTGCCAATTTAATAATGTAGTAAAAAGGTACTATTGCCTTTTAGTCAAACCGTTATAACCAATTAACTTCGTTTGACAATTGAATCCAGACAAAATGTCAAACAGTTATATGCAATACTTTTTGTCAAAAGTGTTAAAATTTTGCTATACTCTTTAAAGGAAATACTCCGTACTTTTATTAGATGGTTATAACATATAACTTGGTTTGACATTTTAGTCAAAGTGTTATATATTGATGTCAAACTGTTATGGCTATATAACTTGCTTTACTGTCATAGTTTGACTTTTAGTTGAACTATTAATAGCAACCTATTTTGTAATTTTGAGTATAAATTTTGTCTTCAAGTATTGTTTTGTAATTTATTTTGATGCAACCTGCAAATAAAAGTAAAATATTACTTCTTGATTTGTAAACGGGTCGATTTTTCGTTATTTTTTGGTAATTTAGTTACTATTTAGTGTTAAAAACCTGCTGAATTAACAAACCTTGCTGATTTTAAATTATCATAGATACCTGGAACTTTTTTTCAATAGGTGTCGTTGGTAAATTAGTACCGTATGTAAATATGTTGATCTTTTCGTTCGATTTTTAGTATTTTAGTTACTCTTTGGTGTTTATCTAACTATAACTATATAATGTCATTGTTGTAGGTTCGTTGATTGCATCTGAAATAAGATCAGTTTAAAATGAAATTAGTCTAACAAGTGATATTTGGACAAAGTGAAGATTATCACCTATGTTTATTATTTGTATGTTTATATTGTGTTGATATCTTATTTGTTCAATCGTGATGCGTGTCATTGTTGCAAAATGCTAAAAGGAGTGTATCACGGTATGCCAGTTATGTTGTGCAGCTGTGTGCTCAAAGCTTATGTTGCATTTGGTAAACCTATTGTTCATCCTGCTACGGTGGATCTAAGAGGCAAAGTATGAGTTTTCTACTATCCGTTATTTTTTCTAAACAATATTATTATTATTATTATTATCATCATCATCATGTCAAATACTTTAACAAGCACAAAGGTCTTATTAATTTTGGCAATACACTAAATATATGAATAACTTTGTACAGGGAAGAACGTTTGTGAAACCAGGTTGTTCTCATGACGTTCTGAAAGCTTCATTGAGTGTATTTGTCGATATGTTGTACTGAGATATTCATCTCAAGTGATGACTTGGGCATTCCGAAGAACTTTAGATATAGTTGTTGGCCTTATATAAAAGTATAGGTATTGAGTAGATTTATAGTTTCTATTATTGACTGGTAGTCGTATTTGTTGTTAGTCGTTATAGTCATTAGATGTTATTGATGAGTATGACCGGATCATGATGATAAATCATGATATTTATGCAGTTTACTATTCATCATGATGATAAATCATGATAATTATGCAGTTTATCATGCCGGATCATGAGGTATAACATGTTTTGCTCATTTAAATTTACAATCGGCTAGAAATTACAATCAAAACATTTGTAACAATCAAATACATAAAGATTAAATATTTACATTTATTATGATCTATATTAAATTGATAAAATCGTCGTTAGATTAACATTTCATTTGATATTCAACGGATATCCATTAATCCGCTTAATCCATCGGATATGGATATGGACGGATAAATTGAAATTAAATGGATATAGATATGGATGAGCAAAAATTAAATGAATATGACATCATCCGATCCATATCCGATCCAGTGTCATCCTATTCATAATTATACTTGAAAGCTCACATATTTTCTATTCATGATCACGTTTTGTTACCCCCGTGATGTACTATTTTCTACCACATATGAATAAATGTGAGTGGATAAAATTTTTGTATATACAAAAGAGCTAAAACTTTGGAGGTGGCTCAATACTTTAAATTATATTCATTTTAGTGACATGGAACAAGTATATGATGACTTTTTATCTATAAATAATTCATTGTTACATTGTAATTTTATTTATTAGCAGCGCTTACGTCACTAATCAGTATCAATTTTAAGTTTTTCGCATAATACTTTTTAAAGTTGTTGTGCAACGCACGAGCTCATGTTTACAAAAATTAATAACTTTAAATGATATAACATTTTTTATTTATTTGATGCACAACAACAACATTACTTGTGACATTGTCCGTATTATATCGTTAATTCATATACAATTTTTAAATTCAATATATTGTTAGCGGAAAAGTACCGGTGCAACGCACGGGCTCATAAATCTAGTTAATTTATATATGATATGATTAAACGTAGCACTTAGGGTTACGTTTATTATTTTTCAAAAAATTTGTAAAATAAAATAATTTTACTCGTCAATTTTTTAGTTTTTAGATGATGTTGAAAAAAAAAACTAAATGTAAAAAAAAGTTAATGTTCACATATTTTGTTTTTTTTGAACGGCGATTTTTTTGGTATCAGTAGATCATTTCTTTCAACGACCCTCATCATTTGCACGTAACACACACGTTCGGGCAGAAACCCGAACCCGATCGACGGTACCCGGGAACACATCCATTCGGGCAGTGGTTCCGGGTAGGGGTCCGTGAACGAATCCGGTAAAACCTCCCTATAGGGTCAATATATACCACCATTATTGGTGTTCAATTGGTTTAAAGAAAATCATGTCATCCCTAAGGATCGAACTCATGACCTCTCCCTATCCCATGACACAAAGTACATGGGGAGAACCGTTGGGCTATGCCCGCAAGTTCACATATTTTGTTTTTTAGTACTCCGTATAAGGTTAAAAGAGAATTTACACTCATTAGTTTTTGTGTTTTAGGATGATGTAGAAAAAAGAAGGTTCGATGTAAAGAAAAAGTAAGGTTACTATTCACTTGTTTTGTGTTTTAGGATGGTATAGGAAGAAAAAAAAAGTTAGATGCAAAAAAAAAAAAAAAAAAAAGTTAGAAAATAGTGCTCGTAGTATAAGAACTAAGTAACACTAAGAAGTAATATAAATGTAGAGGTTAATGTAAGTATGATATTTATTTTATGATCACCGGTGATACTTATATACGTAGTAATTACAAAACCTATTTTAAACTTATTAATATTTCACATTTTTTTTTTTTTTTTGAAAGGCAAACTTGCATCAGCGTATCATTTATTTCAACGACACTCATCATTTGCACACACACGCGCGTTTTCGGGCAGGAAACCCGAACCACACTCTGAGGATCCGACCCTTAAACCATCCCGAGGGGCAGGCGGGCCGGACCGTAGTCCCTGAGCGGGTCGGTAAAACCTTCCCTTTGGGCCACCTTCAAGGAATATATTTCAATTCCTAGAGCGGGTGACGAGGTTCGAACCCGAGACCTCTAGCCCTGCGAGTACACAAATGTAACCGCGGTACCTGTTAAAGTGACAATCTAAACATTTGATTGTGTATTTTTTCACTTCCTAATGCTTGTTTGGTTGAGTAACAGGAATGCAGATGGTCTAGTGGTGGTTACATTCTTGGATCAAGCAAGAAGACTTTGTTGCAGTCAAGGTTCAGAGTGTAGCTGTTTATGAAGGCTCAAACACTTTGCGAATCATGTACTGTCTATTTATGGATAATGCACCTGGTGTGGGGTCCAAGGTAGATAGTACACAGATGGGACGTAGTTGTGTTTGAGTATCCATTTTTATTATACACAGAAAGAACTACATGGACCATTCGTGTTATTTATACAAAGTTTTAATAGTCCAGGGGTCTAGTTATAGTTTCTCATTCTTGGCTTTCTGGATGTATAAAAGGGCATATTAGGGTTTGTTACTGAAGAAGTTTTAGTTCAGTCTTCATTGTAATCGTTTTCTGGTTTAAGAGATAAACTCTTCGTTTTGTGGTTTCTTTGATTTCATTCAATTTAGTTTTATTGTTTGTGGTGATTATCTAGATCATTCACTTGTTTGTTCATGGTATCAGAGCGATTGCTCGGTTCTAGTGGGTTCGATTGATTCGATTTAGGGTTTCGTGAATCTGTTGATTTTTCGATCAAATTAGGGATTATTTGAGATCTCTATTTTTTCACAGAATTGGTGTGTTTGATTTGTCTATCGGGCTAGATCTGAGGACGTGGTTTGTGTTATTTAGGGTTTGTTGTTCAAAACCCTAGTTGGTGTTTTTGGTTTGTTCTTGATTGTTATTCAAGATCAAGAAGTTGATTCCGCTGGCGTCTTAAAAGAAGATAAAGGAGGAGTACTCTGTAAGGATATTTCTTCCTATCTGTGGTTTGTAGCAAGTTCCTACACGTGGGAGTTTCTGTGCTTACAGGAATCAATTGCCCCTACGTGTTATACTTGGCCTATAGCCAGGACAATCTTCTTTTATTTGCTATCTGTTATCTGTTTATTTGTGTTTGTTATTTGTTATCTGTTCATTATTTGGTATCTGTTTATTATTTGTTATCTGTTTGGTTGTTTTTCTTATCAAAATGAGTGTTAGTGGTGATTCTGTAACCATGATAAGTAAATTGGATTTTGGAGATCCACTTTACCTTCATGCAAGTGACATCAGCAGTACACCTTTAATAAATTTCAAACTTAAAGGAACTGAGAATTATAAATCTTGGGCTTGTGCAATGGAATTAGCTTTACAAACTAAAAACAAGATTGGTTTTATAAAAGGGACAATTGAAAAGATGATGAAGATGAAGTTTTAGCAGGTCAATGGGAAAGGTGTAATGTTGTTGTCCTTTCATGGATTCTAGGTTGTGTTTCTGATGATTTGTATTATGGTCAAATATATTCTAAATTTGCTTCTGTTATTTGGGATGAGTTGAAAGAAACTTATGACAAAGTTGATGGCTCTGTGATGTTTAATTTGGAACAGAAAATTGCACAATTAACACAAAATGGTACACCTGTGCCTGATTATTATCACAAACTTAATTCACTTTGGAAACAATATGATATTCTGTGTAAATTGCCATCTTGTGATTGTGCTGCTGATAAGGAAAGAAAGGAACATTATAATCAGAGAAAATTAATGAAGTTTTTGATGGGACTGGATGATTCTTATCAGCCAGTAAGGACCACTATATTAACTAGTGATCCTTTACCATCTGTTAAAACTGCATTCTCTATTGTCTCTAGAGAAGAGTCACATAGAGGTGCACAAGATAAAAAATCTGTTAATGAGTCATCTGCTTTCTTTGCTAATACTGGTAAACCAAGGATTGGAAATACTAATTCTAATACTAAGGTTGAGTGTAAAAAATGTGGTAAAACTGGTCATACTATTGAAAAATGTTATGAAATTGTTGGGTATCCTCCAAGAAACAATAACTTGAAGTGTACCAAGTGTGGTATGACTAATCACACTGTGGATAGATGCTTTGAGGTTGTTGGATATCCACCAAATTTTAAAAGGAGAAACTTCAATAATTCATCTTGTGTGTCTAATTCTAATAATAATGGTGATAACAAATCTGGGTCTACTTCTCTCACTTTGTCAAATGAGCAGATTGCTAAACTTGTTAGCTTTCTTGATGGAAAAAGTGCACCTGCACATTCTATTTCCAATATGACAGGTGAGTTTATGAATTTGAATGTGTTCTTTAATAGTAATTTTGATAAGTTCTTTGCTTCACATAATTTGATTGATAAAACCAATGTTAACTTTGGCTGGATAATAGACTCAGGTGCTAATCATCACATGACTAATTCTGATAAAGGATTTGAGTTTGTTTGTGATGTTTCCAGTCTAAATTTAACAGTTGGTCATCCCAATGGGACTAGGGCTAAGATTGAAATGATTGAAAATTTAAGAATATCAGATAAATGTATTCTTTATGATGTGCTTGTTGTTCCTGAATATTGTGTGAATCTGTTGTCTGTATATTGTTTAGTCAGAGATAATAATCTGTTTGTTGGGTTTGATCAAAATGCTTGTTATATTCAGGAACTGGTCTCAAGGAAGACCATTGTGACTGGTAGTTTGTGTGAAGGTCTTTATATCTTCAAAAATGATTGTGTTGGTGAGTGTAGTAAAACAAATCATAATTTCAGAATGTTGTCTAAATCTGTTTGGCATTGTAGACTTGGTCACCCTGCAGACCAAGTCTTAGGTGTTTTAAGTAATGACTTACAATTTACCAGTGATAAAAAGAATGATCCTTGTGATGTTTGCCATAAGGCAAAACAAACAAGAGAACCATTCCCTCTTAGTGATCATAAAACCACATATTTAGGTGAACTTGTTCACTTAGATGTGTGGGGTCCATACAGGGTCACTAGCAGAGATGGTTTTAGGTTTTTTCTGACTGTTGTTGATGACTGCACAAGAGCTGTTTGGATTTTTTTGTTAAAATCTAAAGATGAAGTTAGTTGGTATGTTGAATTGTTTTGTAAACAACTTGAAAATCGGTTTAATACAAAGATTAAAGTTTTGAGAAGTGACAATGGTACTGAGTTTGTAAATGCTAAGATGAATTTGTTTACTTCAAACAATGGTATAATACACCAAACAAGTTGTGTGCACACTCCACAACAGAATGGAATTGTAGAAAGAAAACATAGACATTTATTAAATGTGGCTAGGTCATTAATGTTTCAAGGGGGAGTTCCTCTTAAGTTTTGGTCTGATTGTATTTTAACTGCTACATATTTGATTAACAGGCTGCCATCATCTATTCTGAATGGAAAATGTCCCTTTGAGCTGGTGTATCATAAAAAACCTAATCTTTCCCATTTAAGGGTATTTGGTTGTCTTGCTTTTGCTAATGTTTTAAATAATCATGATAAGTTTTCTTCAAGATCTGAAAAATGTGCTTTGATAGGGTACTCAACTGTAAAGAAAGGGTACAAGTTATATAGTTTTGATAGTAAAGTTGTGTTATTTTCTAGAGATGTAAAATTTTATGAAAATGTATTTCCTTTTAAAACACTTGAAACTTCTGTTAGTGATAAAGAGTCAAATGGTTTGAATAAAATAAATTTTTTTGATATGTATGAAAATGATAACCTAAATACCCTAAGACCCAATGATGAAGGGGAAGATAACTTAAGTAGTGATGGCACAGGGAGTAGTCTGCCAGGTAATTCTGGTTCTGCAGAGCAAACTGGTAGTAAACTACCTGATGAAACATTACATGCTGAAGAAAATCACCCTAAGGGCAATTCAAAAGAAGTCTTAAATACTAGTGATACACCAGGACCCTCTTCAACTTTGAGAAGGTCTCAAAGGAACATTATTCAGCCTAAAAGATTTGATGATTTTGTTGTTGAAGGAAAGGTTAAGTATGGTATTGAGAAAACTGTTAATTATAGTAGTTTAAGTCTTGATAATTTGTGTTTTATTGTTTCTTTGAATAAGAGTGTTGAACCTTCCACTTACTGGGAGGCCTGTAAGTCACAGTATTGGGTTGATGCTATGAACTTAGAAATGGAAGCTCTATATAGAAATGACACTTGGGAACTTACAGATTTACCTCAAGTTAGAGAACCAATTGGGTGTAAGTGGGTATATAAAATCAAATATAAGTCTAATGGTGAAATTGATAGGTATAAGGCAAGATTAGTTGCTAAGGGGTTTAATCAGAGAGAGGGGATTGATTTTGATGAAACTTTTTCTCCAGTGGTTAAAATGACCACTGTAAAATGTTTATTAAATCTTGTTGTTGTTAATAATTGGGATTTATATCAACTTGATGTAAATAATGCTTTTCTCTATGGTGATTTAGATGAAGATGTGTATATGTCTTTACCTTTAGGATATTTTGATGAATCTGAGAAAAGGGTTTGCAAGTTGAAAAAAAGTTTATATGGTTTAAAGCAAGCCATAAGGAAGTGGAATGAAAAATTGTCCTCTGCCTTGGTTGAGCATGGCTTTAAACAAAGTAAAAAATGATTATTCCTTGTTTATTAAGTCAGAAAGTGGTGTGTTTGTTGCTTTACTTGTCTATGTGAATGACATTGTGGTTACAGGAAATGATGTGAGAGAAATTGATAAGTTTAAATTATTTTTAAGTTCAAAATTCTTAATAAAAGATTTAGGAATGTTGAAATATTTTTTGGGAATAGAAGTGTTGAGAACACAATCTGGTATTTGTTTGTCACAAAGGAAGTATTGTTTAGAATTGTTGGCTGAATTTGGTGTTTTGGGTTGTAAACCTGCACAAACACCATTGGAAACATGATTTGTTTTAAACACAGAGTGTACACAATCTGATAAGGGTCTTGAAAATATTAATAAGTATCAAAAGTTGATAGGTAAACTTATATATCTTACATTAACAAGGCTTGATATATCATATTCTATTCACTTATTGAGTCAATTCATGCATTCTCCTCTTCAGTCACATTTGAAGTGTGCATTAAGGTTGTTAAGATATCTAAAAGGTGCTCCTGGGTTGGGTGTACATATTTCAAAAACTTGTGGTGTAGAGTTAAAGGCTTTTGCAGATTCTGATTGGGGTAAAGCTTGTATGTTCAGAAAGTCTGTCACAGGTTACTGTGTGTTTTTAAATGGAACACTGATTTCATGGAAGAGTAAAAAACAGGCTACCATTTTTAGATCCTCAGCTGAAGCTGAGTATAGAGCACTTGCAGATGTAACTTGTGAGATTGTTTGGATTTTGAAACTGCTTGTTGAGTTGGAATATAATGTTGTGTTACCTGTGGAAATATTTGTTGATAACAAGGCTGCAATTAAAATTGCTTCTAATCCTGTTTTCCATGAAAAAACTAAATATTTTGAAATAGATCTTCATTTTGTGAGAGATAAGTTGTCTGCAGGTGTTGTAAATGTGAAAAAGATAGAGTCTGCGAATAATGTTGCTGACTTGTTCACAAAAGGGTTAAGTGGTCCACAACATAGGGTGTTGTGTGATCAATTGTGTTTGTTAAATTTGTTCAAATGATTAGATTGTGGGGGGGTGTTAAAGTGACAATCTAAACATTTGATTGTGTATTTTATCACTTCCTAATGCTTGTTTGGTTGAGTAACAGGAATGCAGATGGTCTAGTGGTGGTTACATTCTTGGATCAAGCAAGAAGACTTTGTTGTAGTCAAGGTTCAGAGTGTAGCTGTTTATGAAGGCTCAAACACTTTGCGAATCATGTAGTGTCTATTTATGGATAATGCACCTGGTGTGGGGTCCAAGGTAGATAGTACACAGATGGGACGTAGTTGTGTTTGAGTATCCATTTTTATTATACACAGAAAGAACTACAGGGACCATTTGTGTTATTTATACAAAGTTTTAATAGTCCAGGGGTCTAGTTGTAGTTTCTCATTCTTGACTTTCTGGATGTATAAAAGGGCATATTAGGGTTTGTTACTGTAGAAGTTTTAGTTCAGTCTTCATTGTAATCGTTTTCTGATTTAAGAGATAAACTCTTCGTTTTGTGGTTTCTTTGATTTCATTCAATTTAGTTTTATTGTTTGTGGTGATTATCTAGATCATTCACTTGTTTGTTCAGTACCGCTGGACCGAAGATCCATTGGTTAATATTTCACATTCTAATAGAAACGGTTAACGGCAAGTTGAAAAGAGCGGAATCTAGAGGTTTATTTAGATCGTTTGGTTTACTTTCCGTCTTTATCAGGTACTATCTGATTTTGTATTTGTTTGTTTGTTTTAACGTCTATCGGGTTGTTATGGGTGGTTCGGTTATAGATAGTTTTCATTTTGTTAGTTGCTTTTCGGGTGCGAGCTCCCATGTTGCCCCCTTTTTTTGTATTCGTTGTTGAGGGTGATATCCTTTCAAAAATACTTTCGTTTCTATAGATTATTCGTTATTGATATTTTTGAGAAGAAAAAAAATTAATATTTCACATTCCACCCTTCTCTAAAATGTGAACTTTTTTACCGCTTATTCAACAGACTAACTAACTCTGTAATTAACCCGCCTTTTTTACCCTCTCTCAAACTTCAAACTCATCAATGGAGTCACCATCATCTTCTTCATGTTTTCGTCGGTTAATTAGCTTCTTATTTTTCACCCTCATCATTCTATTAAATTTCAAACCAGTTATATCTTATCACATTTTTGAAGATCTTTATACAAGATCAAGAAATACCTCTTCTTCCTATCTTCCACCATCATCATCATCATCATCACCGCCGCCACCACCACCACCATTATCAACTGAACCGCCACAGTTACCTCCAAATCCACCTTCTCTGGTTCCCGCATTGTTCGTAATTGGTGACTCATCTGTTGATTGTGGAACCAATAATTTTCTTGGAACTCTTGCACGTGCTGATCATCCTCCTTATGGACGTGATTTCGATACCCATCAACCCACTGGAAGGTTCTCTAATGGAAGAATTCCTGTCGATTATCTTGGTAATTCATTATAGTTTTATATAATTTCTTGTTTTTATTTGAAAATATAATTGTAATTTTGTAAATTTTGATTGTGTATTTTGACGTTCTTGATGCGAATTAAGTTTATCAAACTAATAGAGTGATTGCAGATTAGGTGTTCGATGAAATGCCTAAGTGGTTTATATTTTTTTTACCTTTTTCAGTTTTATGCCTATTAAGCGACATACTTAAAATTATTGATCCAAAATTCGAAACCTTCTTCGATTTTGATATGGGTTTGTTTCAATTTAACAGCGGTGTATCTCGGCCTTCCATTAGTTCCAAGCTATCTAGGTCAAAGTGGGTCTGTTGAAGATATGATTCACGGGGTGAATTACGCTTCTGCTGGTGCCGGAATCATCTTCTCTAGCGGATCAGAACTTGTAAACTTCAAAATTAACAAATGGATCATAAATGTTATTTTGCTGTTTATTATGTAATAAATGATATATATATAATACAATATAATTATGCAGGGTCAGCACATATCCTTCTCTCATCAAATTCAGCAGGTTATGGATACCTTTCAGCGGTTCATATTAACAATGGGTGAAAAGGCAGCTGCAGATTTCATTTCAAATTCAATGTTCTACATTTCAATTGGGACTAATGATTTCATACATTACTATCTTCCTGATGTGTCCGATGTACAATCGAAGTATGTTTCATGGAGATTTACACAGTTTTTGGCTAGGTCCATGAAACAGGAGATAAAGGTTAGAACAATCCTTTATTTTCAGTTTTTGCTACCCCTTTTAAAACAGCCTGTTTGGACCTTGAATCTTTATTACCCAAACAGCCTGACCCATATGTATCTATTCTTGTATGTACGCCCTGTTTAGTTTATTGTTGAATTCGTGATGCAGAATTTGTACAATGCGAATGTTAGGCGAGTGGTGGTGATGGGATTGGCACCAATCGGATGTGCACCATACTACTTGTGGCAATATAACAGTGAAAATGGAGAATGTGTGAAGACAATAAACAACATGATAATGGAATTCAATTTTGTTATGAGATACACAGTTGAAGAGCTTAATAAAGAACTTAATGGTGCCAATATTGTCTTTTGTGATGCTTATCTAGGTTCCATGGACATCTTGAAAAATGCTGACCAATTTGGTAAAATCTTGATACCCTACCCGCCCATTTTACCACCCTTAATATATAATGTAACGTACTTTTATCAATATTTTGCAGGATTTAGTGTTACAAATACAGCGTGCTGTGGTTTAGGAAGATACAACGGTTGGATCATGTGCTTATCAGCTGGTATGGCTTGTGGGAATGCATCAAATCATCTATGGTGGGATCAATTTCATCCAACATCTGCTGTGAATGAGATTTTAGCACAAAATGTATGGTCTGGATTGAACACCAAAATGTGTTATCCTATGAATATGAAGGACATGGTAGCTCAAAGGGTTACATGATATGATCAACCATTTTTAGCCATGAGTAAATTGTACATGATCAAGATACGCAACGCATTTTGTTTCTGCTAATAAGAGTTTTTCATTTAGTTTTTACATCTACTTTTGGTCAAAAAAAGATATAGTGCGATTGTATCTAGTTTAGTGATTTACTTAGAATACAGTTTCAATTGTACTTGCATAACATTCGCAGATCAAACATATGCTAAGTATGAGCATGCCAAAGTTCAAACTGTTATGGATATGAACATGTCTTTCTACAAAACATCTGACAGTAAAAAAATATCTTCAAATTCAATATCCGCTACTATTTCTCAACGTCAATTGGTTAACTTCCAACAAACAAGAAAGAGTTTTCCAACATATGTAAAAACAGTTTATATAATAGAATAGACATCAAGGCTTCACGCGTTCCCTGATGAACTGCTCTAATGGTAGTATCTCCCCAGTTAATGCAGAAGCCTCACCAACGGTTACTTTGTTTATGCACTGAGAAAAAGAAAAGGCTTCACCAGGTACCCCAAGTGTAAACTCGTTGGCTATATCCGCATCTGATACAGCAGTTCTTGATGTCCGAAGCTTGTCACTGTCCATCAAATAAAAAAACGTTTTTTTAGTTACAGTACGAATTGACACACTCGCACATAACGTGATAAAAATAATGAAGACACAAAAATGCATTCGTAAAGTTTAAATGGAAGTTACTGACTTCTACTTCTTTGAGTTGATCAATTGAAACATACATTGAAGAAGATAGCAAATATGTTCCTTAACCACTTAAACAAGAAATTGGAGCAGATTATTGATGTACTAGCATAGCTTAAGTAATAATTTAAAACTGATTTTCGAAACCAAAAATAAAGGATATGTTTGTGGGTCAAGGGAACCAATTTTAAGGTGTCCATTGTGACCAAAAATAAATGATATGTTTGTGGGTCAAGGGAACCAATTTTAAGGTGTCCATTGTGACCTGCTAGACAGTGCGCTCATTTTGTAACATCTACAAATAACCATTTTTGCAATATTGCACAAAAGACCCTACTTGGTATTTAATAAGCATTTACAGTTGCAGTGCCTTCAATATAATTGATTTTGCAACTATACAAATATTTATTTATGGACACAATTGCAGATCAAAAAACAGAAAACTATACAGTACAGAGCAAAGAGAGATCTAAATCGAACTTTTAGATAGAAAATAAAAATAACTAGAAAAAAGTAACGTACATTTCCTTCTCAAGTTGTTTTCTAATGAACTCTTTAGTATGCGCAGTGACCTTATCCACCTTGTTGCAAAGTATAAGAAGTGGGATCTTTCTCTTCACAACGCTTGCCTTTGTCAAAATATCATAAAGATACCTTTCACAAACAAACCAGAAAATGTCAATGCAGTTCAGTGGTAACTTTCATACCATAAAAAAAAAAAAAAAAAAAAAATATATATATATATATATATATATATATATATATATATATATATATATATATATATATATATATATATATATATATATTACTCTGAAGCAGCACGACAGTTAGGTAAGAATTCCACAGCATCCACAACAAAGACTACGCCAGCTGCTCGAGGCAAATACTCATCCAACTTAGGACGAAGGCGTGAGTGACCAGGAACATCGACAAGGTGAACCGCCTTGATCTTTCCTTTCTGCAAAATAAAATGTAAATGGGATGTATAAAAAAAGTAAGTTGCTTAGTTAAACATGTATATATCAGCTGCAATTAAAGAATGCAAGTCAAAAATCATATCTCAAATAGCTACATTACATCTACAGTATTAAAAACATTTACATTTACAGTTTCTACTATAGGTGTATATGGGTAAGCCAAGTTAACCCTAACAACCCATTTCGCATATATAGTTAATGCATTAGATCTGAATACAAAAGTTAATAGAAAACCAACTTTTTTGTAGTAAGCCACTTTAGGTGAATTTAAGCATTAGAAATACACTTTGAAGTTTGGACAATGTTCAATCCATTTGCCCTGTTACCTTTTCAGTTAAAGTTTGATTTGGCCAGTTAGATATAAATTATAGAACATAACATGAATTGACCCATTATTAAGTACAGTAAATTGGTTGAAATTTTCATGACTACATCAGTCTATTAGATCGCAGTAGTATACCTTGGAGGCCTCAGAGTTCAGTACAAAAAGACCCTCATTGGGTTCCATTGATGTAACAGTACCTTGATGAGAAGATCCATCACGAAGCTGGAAAAGGAAACAGATTATATCAAGCCTAGATTTAAATGATTTATTGTGGGAAGACAGTAACGCGTAGTGGGAATAACAATTTAATCTGTTGTGGTTATTACCTGGTAAAAAAGAACAGTTTTCCCACTTCCACTAAGTCCAGTGAGCACAATGGTGTTAGATTTTGTTTGCTTGAAAATGCGTACTGCAATAAGATTCATAACGACAATTCAATAAAATCCTAAAATAAACTATGGTTGTCAATTAGAAACAGCCTTTTAGCCCTTGGACCTGGGGAATAACTAAAACCTTAAGATGAAGAAAAGTTTGGCAATCCAATCCTAGAAGAAGGTTGTTAGCTAATTGCACCGTATAGTTACAAGGCCATCCATGGCCTTCACAGCACATTTTCTGAATGTTATTAATTATATGCAAAGCTCTCTCATATTTCAATGTCAGACTTCACTAAGTATTCTATGACGCACAAAATTTCGTCAACAGTTGTACATTCTAGGATCCTACAATGAGCACAATTTGACTAATTGCCTCTAGCGAACCGAGTCCTTTCCGCACAACTGTATGTTACAAGTAGATAATTAATAAGAAAGTCAACATAACTAAATCATCAATGTGAGATTATATACTAATCTTGTCTCCTATAAGAAGCGCCAACTTCGAATTTGCGGTTAACTCCTATCGAATTCGATACAGCTAAACCATAACTTAAACCAGGCTAATGAACGCAACAAATACTTAAAAGCACAAATTTAGTAATTAACTTACTTAATAAGAGCAAAATTGTAGTGAATAACACAGCTACGAATGCAATATAGATCTGAATTGGAGGGATCTGACGAACAAACTCTTCAGCATGACGTACGTAAACTTCAACTTGACGTAAATACGGTTGCAATTGAGCTTTAACAACCTCTAATCCATCCACATCCATCACTAATTTAACACTCAACAGAAAATGAAATTACAAATTCATCGAATTATAGAGATAATTATGAAATTAACCTATCAATTAGCAACAAATATCGAGTAATTAAACTTAATTTTAGAGAAAATGATAAGGATCGCACCTGTAATTAACTGATAGTGCTTCGCACAGACACCAAACCCTAGAATTTTGACTCAAGTGTTCTTTTTTGGCTCTCTTAAACGTAACTGGTTTCGTCTGGTACAATTCGCCCCCTATATTTTTCGTGTATGTTACATTAAGCAATATATATTGAACATGTAGATCATTTTTTTTTTTTTTTTTTTTTTTTTTTTTTTTTTTTTAAGAAAAGCAACCAATTTCATTCCAATATCAAAGAAATAGTAGAACAGCATGTGAGAGCATGCTTGTGGAGATCAAAAACATATATCGCTACAACCAAAAAACAGGAAAACTACAAGCTATATAAAAACAGGAGCACTTGAAGAACATATTCCGAATCGAATTAGCCGAGATGGTCGAATGTGCTTGGATTAATGAGCCATTGACTTCATTCCATTGATGTTTTTCTTGATCTTCTTGATATCCATTCGGAAGCTTTAATTTGGACTTCGTTTAGCGCCATAGGACCATTACCTTTCTTTCGATGAAACACTGTGAGATTTTGATTCCGCCAAACCATGTACCCTCACACTCATTCAATAGCTTGCCACAACTTGGACGATTGATTGGGTTGAGCGCTCCCGAGAGACCCATTAAACATGGCATCCATTTGCAGATACATTGGATGATTAGTGTTCCACCATCTAAAAACTCGTGCCCATAAATCCTTTGCGAAAGGGCAGTGAATGAATATGTGATCGGCAGTTTCAAGATCTTATTACATACCGGGAAACGAACCGAATCTAGGTCCACCACTCTTTTTCGAGCTCCACTCTTACCGGAATCCTCCTTTGTTTAACCCGCCAAGTAGAGAGCCCTATTTTTAGTGGAATAATATGAAGACGAGCAGTTTCCTTGGGCGTATTCAAACTTTGCAGGAGCTTTTCATCAATGATTATGGTTAAGGCAGATGTTGAGAAAAAACCATTAAGGACGGATTCCATGTCCATTTGTTAGCGTCCCCATCTAAAAAAGAGAAGCTATCGAGCAGGCAGTTAAGATTAGTGAGTTGTGAGAGTGTTCCGCCTGATGGAGGGCGCATCCAGTTCCAGCACAAAGTTAAACTTGATCCGTTTTTTATCACCCTATCTTCCATCTTCACGTCCTTGTTTGATTCAAGCATGAAAAGTCTAACAAACTTGACACTGAGAACCTCGTTATTGAGCCACCTATCTGACCATAATAGGGTATTGTCGCCCTTGCAATCCATCTTCACAAATGAATTAGTGAAAGGAATACCTAAATTATTGATACAAAAACCAACTTTACAAATATTTTTCCAATTTAATCCCATTCCGAGCTAGCATTTGACGTTTGAATACCCAAACCCCCATCCCCGACCATAAATACTAGTTATACTCTTGACCCAAAGGCATTTTTTATTGTAAAACCTCCACCACCATTTTCCCAATAAAGCCTTGTTTTTGGCCTTTAGAGATCCAAAGTTTAGCCCCCCACCCTCGTAAGGTAATAGAATATTTCCCCATTTTACCCACGAAATTTTGGTAGTATCACCCAACCCGTCCCAAAAAAAATTACGTCGCAAACCTTCGAGCTTATTGATGACACACGATGGAGCACGGAATAAGGAGAAGACGTAAAAAGGAAGACTGCTAAGAACCGATTTGATTATGGTAAGCCGGTCACCAAATGACATCAATTTTTCTTTCCAATCCACCAACCTCGAATGTAACTTATCTATGAAAGGTTTCCAAATCCATATGTTGTTCATTCTTTTCCCTATCGGTAAGCCTAAATAGGAAAATGGGAGACTACCAACTTGACATCCATACGAATTTGGCATATTATCATCAAGGTTCTTTTGAATTCCAATACCATAGAGTCAACTTTTAGATATTTTCACCTTTAAACCCGAAAATATATCAAAACATTTTAGAACATTAAGGATGTTTCGGACATTCCTCTTACTCCACTCACCGAAAAAGTTGGTGTCGTCGACGTATTGTAAATGTTAGACAACGATGTTATATTTCCCAACCTCCAATCCTTTAACAATATTAACTTGTGTTGCTTGCTTAATAAAAGCATCAAGGTCGTGCGCCACAATAATGAAAAGATACAAAGATAGTGGATCACCTTGTCTAACCCCTCTATGTAGCGAGAATTCTTAACCGGAACTGAAGCCGATGAGAGGCATGATCGGATACCCCCATTTTACCCTAAAACTCATCCTCTCCATAACTTTGAATAGGAAATTCCAAATAAGACTACCGAATGCTTTTTTAAAGTCCGTTTTAAGGATGAAATATTTTTTCTTTTGCCTTTTTTCTCATCAAGCGTTTCATTCGCCACTAAAATGCCATCTAGGATAAATATTCCTTTCACGAATGCACTTTGCTCAACCCCGATCCCTTTATGAATTATCTTTTGGAGGCGTCTTGATAATATCTTGGAAATGATCTTGAAGTAACTCCCGATGAGGCTGATCGGCCTATAATCACCTAGATTCATTGAAACACTCTTTATAGTATGTGATTGGGAGTACTCTGACCATTATGATTGATATTGTGAAAAGACGTATCTTTATCATTGTTACGTGACTGCCAATGGACAACACCAGTTCAAGGTTTGTTATTAAAGGAACTATGAACTTCAACATGCCCTATGTATTAAAGCAGTTGGAGGAGAAATCTATAAATATGAACTTACATAGATGTTATCCCATTATCCACTAGTTATGAGTCACATGGTGACCTGATAGTTGTTGTTTTCCGATAAAAGACACCCATAAAAATCCATTCTAGTGTCAAAAGATTCCACCATTACGACGTACTTATTATCATCATATCACCAAAAACAGTGTATTTGTAATTTTATAAGTTTAACTAAATTTAAGTATGAGGTACTTTACTCTTGCGGTGTACACATATCATTTGGTGAAATTGTAACCACTAAGAGTACACATATGATAGACAATTAGAGTATGATGGGAGGTTAACTGTGTGACAACCCGAAAATTTCTGACCAAATTTAAACTTTTATTTTTTTATGATTCCGACAGGATAAGCAAAGTTTGTAAGTTGAATCTCAAGAATTTTAAACTGTGTTCATACATTCATTTAAACTCGACCAAATTCCGACGATTCACGAACCATTATATAATTGAATATGAATATGTATATGTATGTATATGTATATATATTATAACTTGAGAACGTTAACAAAGTATTAAACGTATAATACTTTACGTGAACGTATTTGTTTCAATATGATTATCGATGGAATTAGAAGATTATATCAAATGATTAATTTATCTGGTACGGTGTATGATTAAGAGTCTCTGTTGAGAGGTCCACTTTTGATTTAGCAAACCTTTCCTTTTTAACGGTATTCGGAAAAATTGGTAAAGTGATTTATTAGAAAGAACAAAAGTGTCAATTAACGGGAACTAGACAAGGGTTAGTGGAGATTTCCGTCGGAATTTTAATGTATGCTTTACAATAATTGTCTCGTGACTTTTAATAAAATAAAACCATCTGTCATGTTAAGATGATTTTTTTATACGTACATTTATCCATTTGATCTAATCATACAAACCATGAATAAACTGTAAGTTAATAACTTGAACCTGTTATGATTTATTTATTATTTTACTCTCTTAAGTAAAAACATTTTTTCGACATAATAGAACTAGTTTATTAATATATATGTTTAAATAACGTAGGTTGGAATATTAGTTGTTAGATATA
The DNA here is from genome assembly GCF_046630445.1 of Rutidosis leptorrhynchoides. Classification (NCBI taxonomy): domain Eukaryota; kingdom Viridiplantae; phylum Streptophyta; class Magnoliopsida; order Asterales; family Asteraceae; genus Rutidosis; species Rutidosis leptorrhynchoides. The sequence goes on along the minus strand of NC_092335.1, from coordinate 565,543,020 downwards.
TGAATAACTTGCAACGTACATTAAAACGTGTTCATTAAATATATATGTTTTTTTTAAAATTAGTTTAGTACACGATAGTAACATTCGCTTAGTGATGCGATTGATATTTAAAAAGTTAATACACAAATGAATTGTATTAAATTAAGTTTTTAAATGAAAACGTTACGAGTTATAATATTTTTCTGAACGATTTTTAAAACGAACTTTGAAAAATAATTGGTTTTGAAAGACTAAATACTGTATCATTAGATAAATATTTCAAACATATATTATGTGCAAATTTACAATTCTAAATAAAAAAATATATATATATTTTAATTTAGTCATAAAACGTCCCAATTTAAAATAATATATTTTGGTAAACAACGAGTCACTGATTTATAGAAGCAAATGACCATGACGCTCAAATTGTATAAGATACATTTTCATAAAGTAATTTGTTGATAAATAAGTCAAATTATTATTAAAGGTACACGTCGCATAACGTAAAAGGCTAATTTTCTAAACGTACGAAAGTGCGCTCGAAAAACCGAAAGTGGTACATGAGTCAAGTGACAACGTACGAGTCATTTGAACAAAAATTACATTTTTACTACGTACGTAAATATAATATAATATATAATTAATTGTATGAATTAAATAATAATTTATATATTATAATAGTAAAGAGTGTCGGTGGCATTTTGCAATCAAAATGTGCTGTATGAGGGGGAGTAGGTGGTGTCAATTGTTATAAATCGAGCGACTTCAATTTTGAGAGATTCATTCTCATCATGCACTCTGAAATCATTCTTATTATTTATATTATTATTATTAATATTAAGTTTATTAATCTTATTAGTATTATTATTAAGAAAAGTTATTAGTACTATTAGTATTAATATTAGTATACATAAAATACTACGACGAGGTTCTGCCCGCGTGATTTCAAAATGAGTTTTTCGAATAGGATAGAGCTAAGGAAATTATGTGTTATAGCTATGGAGGTGATGGGTATGGTTCATGGGTATGCTCGTGAGGTTAATCTAGTGTTTATCATCTCCGTTGCGTCTACGTACTTTTCCTGCAATATTGAATCTCAATATTGATACGTGAGTACTCATAATTTAATTTTTACATACTAATAGTGTATCCCTGACTAGTGCTCGAGAATATAGGATTATGCATGCTTGTACTTTTGATATTGCCATTAGATAGGATATGTTGAATCCTGAATTAGTTACGTATGCGGTTGAGATAAGGTATAAGATATGCATGTCGTTGGAAAGTTAGCGAAAAATTAAGAACTTTTCATTTAAATATCGAATGGTTTTGATGAACGGATTTGAAGTTATAGTCAATCGAATTTATGTATTATTATTAAAAATGATTATTATTATCGTCGTTCTAGTTTTATCTTATTATTATTATTATTATTATTATTATTATTATTATTATTATTATTATTATTATTATTATTATAACAATATCATATATCGCTAGTTGTTTCTTGTCCCAACCTAAAGCTAAACATAATACATATATGATATCGCTAATTGTTCTCATCCAACATTAAATTAATATTTTTTTTGAAAAATCCAAGTTTAATGATTATGCGTTTGTAAACAATTTAGCCGAATACACATATAATATTGTTAAGATCCCCACCATATGTGACCTTGTGAAGAGTTAACCATGACCATTTTCTCGGGAAAAAAAAAGTAAGAAAAGAAAAAAAACACGTTAATAAATTAAAACCTTTTAATAACAATAGTTTTTTTTCTAAAAATATAAAATGACGACATTTAAACTATATATAGATTTTGGAAATCATTTTGAGTCAAATTGACTTTTGTTGACCTATGCATATTAGTCTCGAGCATTAAGATTATGGTACACTATGACTTGACCTAATTTGTTAGACAAACATTGACCAACACATAAATATATATAATTAATATAGGTTCGTGAATCCGAGGCCAACCCTGCACTTTTTCAATGATGTTATATGTATTTTTACTACGAAATACAGTATGGTGAGTTTCATTTGCCTTTTTACCCTTTATATTTTTGGGCTGAGAATACGTGCGCAATTTTTATAACTGTTTTACGAAATAGACACAAGTAATTGAAACTACATTATATGGTTGAATGGATCGAAGCCGAATATGCCCCTTTTTAGCTTGGTAGCCTAAGAATTTTGGAACAGACCCCCAAATTGACGCGAATCCTAAAGATAGATCTATCGGGCCCAACAAGCCCCATTCTGGAATTTGGAATGCTTTAGTACTTCGATTTTATCATGTCCGATGGGTGTCCCGGAATGATGGGGATATTCTATATGCATCTTGTTAATGTCGGTTACCAGGTGTTCAATCCATATGAATGATTTTTGTCTCTATGCATGGGACGTATATTTATGAGAACTGGAAATGAAATTCTTGTGGTCTATTAAAATGATGAAAATGATCGGTTATGTTAAATTAATGAACTCACCAACCTTTTGGTTGACACTTTAAAGCATGTTTATTCTCAGGTATTAAAGAAATCTTTCGCTGTGCATTTGCTCATTTTAAAGATATTACTTGGAGTCTTTCATGGCATATTTCGAAGAACGTTGCATTCGAGTCATTGAGTTCATCAAAGATTATTATTAAGTCAATTTATAGTTGGATAGTGGATATTATGAAATGATATGCATGCATGTCAATTTTCGATGTAAAGAAAGTTTGTCTTTTAAAAACGAATGCAATGTTTGTAAAATGTATCATATAGAGGCCAAATACCTCGCGATGTAATCAACTATTGTGAATCGTTTATAATGTATATGAACCGGTCCTTTCAGTTGGTATCAGAGCGGTGGTCTTAGCGAACCAGGTCTGCATTAGTGTGTCTAACTGATAAGTCGTTAGGATGCATTAGTGAGTCTAGACTTCGACCGTGTCTGCATGTCAAAAGTTTTGCTTATCATTTCTAGTCGAAAATCATCTGCTTATCATCCTTAGGAAATTACCTGCTTATCATTTTTTAGTCTACACACGTCTTGCTACATTAATTGCATGAGTAGTGTATAGACAAAATTCATATATTAGCGTATCTGCTAAATCATATCTTATCGTATTTGTTGCTTTAAACTTTGTCTGATATATTCCGTAAATTCCTCCGTAATTTACGAAATCTTTTGCTATATATATATATATATATATATATATATATATATATATATATATATATACATATATATATATACATATATATATATATATATATATATATATACATATCCTATGTAAATAGAATACCACCCGATAGCCGGAAAATCATTTTATATCGAAAAATCCTTTATCCAATCGTACGAAATGGAATTTGTCATCAGTTCAAGTCATTCGGATTCCGAAATGGAATCCCACTCAAGCTCCGAAAGCAGTGTGACTGGAATGGATCAATCAATCAGTCATCATCTATTCTGGATAAATTGGGGATGGGTTCGTAGCCTCCTCAATCATTGGAGACAAGAAGAAGGTGATCCCTTCCATCTACCACATTGCCCTCTTGACGAGGAACCTGAAGCACTTACCGGCGAACCTGTTCGAAACACCATTTTCTCTCTCATTTCCAGAGTATCTCGTCACGATTATATATCACATTAAATTTTAGATTTTATTTATCCACTCGTCCGAACCGACAATCACCCCGGTGTAATAGAAGAACTCAACGAGCTTCGCGCTCTGGTAGTGGCTTTGGAGAATATGGTGCAGAGATTACAAACACCAGCAGCAGCACCAGCAGCATAACCAGTACCACCATCATCAACGCCAACAGTACCATTACCACCTCCAACCACAACCGCGTCGTAAACCTCAACTTCACAATCTATCCCACGAACAATGTCATACGCACCATAGATACCAAGGAGTACCAACAACAATAACTGACGAAGTATTAACTCATAACTTCATTGGAGAAACATTCCACGGTGATTATGTACTCTCTAAAGTATTAGAGATTATCTAATCTAGCCTTAACCATAAATCAGTTAAGCGAACCAAAATGATAGAAGGAAGAGTAGAAACTCTGACAAAAATGGTGTGTGATTAATAAGCTAAACTTGTTTTACCAACAGCATCAACAGTACCGTCAGCGTCACCAGCATCGCCAGTACAGTCAACATCAGAATCAATGTAAGACCTAAATATTTAATGTACATAATGTATTTATAGTGTACGATGCGTGTATGAAGTGTACGAAGCATATACGTGTTGCTTGCTCGAATGTCGAAGAAAACTGGATGTTGTTTGAGTTACAAGGAGTGTACGTATCATTTCAACCTCAAATAAAGTTTGTGTTGATGTTTCAAAGTCTTACCATTGGAAATAAAATCTTATTACGTTTCCAACGATATTTGATTCATCGAAAACGGAGCTACGGTCAAAAAGTTATGGCCAAAACAAGTTACTGAAAACTGACCTGAAGGTTGGAGCGGCGCTCCACCTTATGGAGCGGCGCTCTGATTGCCTCTGATGCGTTTTTCAGCATTTTTAAAGAGCTTAAATGAGGGGTATTATAGTCCTTTCGCATATGGACGGTTTGAGGACCTCAAAACTGATCCAAAACCTTATCCTAACTCATTTCCTTCTCATTTCTTCCTTCCCATTCATTTGAAACCCTAGTGAGAGAGTAAGAGGTTCTAGAGAGAGAATCAAGGTTTTGGAGAAGAATAAGGGTGATTCAAGTCGGGTCTCAAGATTTAATGTTGTTCTTCTCGTTCACGGCTACATTGTGGTAGTGTTGGTAAGTTCTAACTCAAAGATTTCATTATTTGATTTGATAATCAATTTGGGGTTTTAACTTATATGTTCTTGAGATAACCCAATTAGTTCATTAATGGAAGATTGGAACTAGTAATCGGGTTTATTGTTGATGTTGACAGGTTTTGGGTTAGTGAACGATTTAGCTTTGTTTAAAGCTTGTAAATGGTGTATAATCACTAGTATTAGTGATTATAGAAGTGTTGGAGACCATGTGAGTATATTTGGTTGACTAATTTTCTAATAAGTCAAATTTAGAGTTAGTTGGTGATTTTGGGTCGATTTTCAATTATGTAAAATTTATTAACTCATAAGTGTCAAGTTAAGAAGACAAACTTGAATTAAAAGTGTTTTGGTGTCGAAACTAGCAAATGTTGGAATTTGACTTTGCAAGGGTCAAAATGGGTTTTGTGCAAATTGATGCAAGTAAGATGTTTTGATGATGAAACCTTGAGTAAAATGAGTTGTTGGAACATAATCACTAGTCGATTGTGATTATGGGGGTTTTCGGGTGAGATTTGACTTAGTCAAATGGTGGTATGTGCAAATGGGTCGAAATTGCACTTATTGGTGTTTTGGGCATAAGCTTGAGTGTTTAGCTTATTTGTTTGTGAATTACTTAGGTAATTTGCATTTAGACGATTAGGAGCTCAAACGGGATTGCTTTTCAAGTAATCGAGGTGAGTGGAATATTTATACGCTTATGTATATAATTTGGTTGCTTGTGTGCGATGTGGTAAGTGACATCCGTTAGGATTCACTTTTCGTGGACCACGATTGAGATGGGAAAATATAGTGAGTGATATCCGTGTGGATAGCTCTTCGTTGGCTATATTCTTTTTGTGTTTGTGGCGAGTGATAAACGTATGACCTATCACTCTTTGTCGGCCACGCGTGTATATATGGTGTTTGGAATGTGGTGAGTTATATCCGAAAGGAATGACTCTTTGTCGACCACGATTGGAGGTGAGCATGTGACGAGTGATTAACGTTCGACCTATCACTCTTCGTCGGTCACATGTGTGTGTTTGGGCATGTAGCGAGTGATTAACGTTTGACCTATCACTCTTCGTCGGCTACATGTGTATGTTTAGATATGTGGTGAGTGATTAATGTTTTACCTATCGCTCTTCGTCGGCCACATATGTGTGTTGGGGTAAGTGGTGAGTGTTATCCGTTTGGGGATCCGCTCTTCGTTGGCCACTTATCGTGGGATGCTAAGCGGTTTCGCTTTTCGTCGGCCATCCTTGTGATTGAGGTAAGTGTTAACGTTTCGGTTGCACTTTTCGTCGGCCTAATGGTGCGTAGTGGTGAGTAGTTAACAATTTTGACCTACTACTCTTCATCGGCCACGTACCCGTGCGATGGGTGGTGAGTAGTTAACGATTTTGACCTACTACTCTTCGTCGGCCACCATCGAGTCGAACGTCGACATTGGGTATATTGGGATGTGTAATTTTATTAACATTGTACGTATTTGTATTTGGCGTATATTATTATTGAGATCTCTATGCTAATGATGTTGACTTGTTGTACGTACGATTATTTGTTTATTCGTTATTGCGGTTTGCTAATGTTATTTGTGTTGTTGTGTAGGTGTATGCAAGTAATTGGATTATGTATGTATGCGTATAAGTATTGCATTCACTAAGCATTAGCTTACCCTCCCGTTGTTTACATTTTTTTTAGGTTCGAAGGCGGACGTGGCAGGATATGCTCGGGATTAGACGATTTTCCCTTTTGATGCTTGCATGGATCACTTTTGGATTCGATCTAGGATTGGGTAGTTTATCCCCAACATCATGCTAGTAGTTTTGTTGGAACTTAAACTCATTTGGGTCGAACTTGTATTTTGTAATCAAGGGGTAATTTGGGCATATGTGGGCCCGGTGACGTAAAACTCAATTTTGTTATTGAAACATGATGGTTTTACTTATATTAATGTATTGTGAAAAGCGTTTTGTCTAAATACGTCGGGAAGTGGTCAAACATTTTCGCATTTGGGACTTTTTTGGACAGCGGGCTGCCAGACCCATTCTGTGCGCCGCGCAGGGGAATGGCGCGCCGCGCCACCTGCTGAACAAAGAATTTTTTTATTTATTTAATATTTCCGTGTGATCGTTTGTATATCGGGTTGGGTTGTTACAAGTGGTATCAGAGCATGGCTTAAGGGATTTAGGTGACTTGAGATAGGCGCCTAGACTTAGACTTTTTGTGTGTGCTATTATGCGGGACTTGTAGGTTTACGGGCCGGTTCGGCTTTTAGTTATATGGTCTATGTTGTTACTAACCATGTTGTTTTGTGTTGAATATCTAGCGAGATGGTTATTGTATTTATGAGCTCGGCATGGCTTGTGAGCGTAATAATGCTTCGCGACCATTATTACGGTTGCAAGCCAAGTCATGCAAGTGATGTACAACAAGTATTGGACTAGATGGGATGCACGAACGTTGGCATACTTATATGATTGTGAATTTTGTTCATGGCGGTGTATGTACTTTATTCGTGTTGCGTTCCTAACCAAGTTCATTTCTTAGAATGAAGACGAGGAACAGACATGATAATGGTGATCAAGGCGATGACTCCAAGTTCACGACCAAGGTTGAGGATATTATACAAAGTCATCGTGCGGAATTTCTAGAGGACATTAGGAAGATGTTCCTAGATTCGATTAATGAGGAATTAGTCGATCTAGTCAAGGAACAAGTTAAGATTGTCCTTCACGAGGATAATGTGAGGAGGTGAGACTTCTACTACAAAAATTTCAAGGATTCTCAACCTCCCACTTTTGATGGTGAACAAGACCCACTTAAGAGTGCTCGTTGGATCTTCGATATGGAGGGGGCTTTTCGTACTAGTGAGTGCCCTCTCGACAAGAAGATGAGGTATGGTAGTAGTATGCTAAGGGATGACGCCAAGTTGTGGTGGGATGCGAAAATCCAACTTTATGGCGAGGAACAATGTATGGAGTTTACATGGGACGAGTTTAAGACGGAATTTTTCAATGAGTATCAAACTTCGACCGATCTTTCTAGGCTTAAGGACGAGTTGTGTGCTTTGAGGCAAGGGTCAATGGATTTAAACACTCTCAAATCCGTTTTCTTATCAAAGACCCAATTTTGCCCGGAGTATGTAGGCAATGATAAAATGTTGAAGGAAGACGTTTATCGAATCTTGAACGATGGTTATCAAGAGAAGATAAGCGTAAACGTGGTGAAAACTTTTGACCAGTTGTTTGACATGGCGAAAGGTTTTGAGACGCTTGTCCTAAGGAAGAGTGGTTCCGATGTTAGTAAACGAAAGTCCGAGACTACGATGCATTCGAACAAGAAAAGTAAGAGCACTTCCGAGGGTGGTGGAAGCATGAAGAAGAGTGGTACCGGTGGTTTTGTACCCACGTGTTATAATTGCGGACAACGAGGTCATTTGTCGCGCGATTGTACGAATGCGAAGTCTAACAAGGTTACATGTTTTAATTGTCGAAAGGAAGGACACCGAAAGTCGGCGTGTCCGGATTTAGTTGGTGATGCATGAGGACCTGACGATGGTGTTCAGGTAACTTTTAGACTATCTTATTGAAACGTATTTATGATTGTGTTTAATGCATTCTGTGTTAATGCGAAGTGTATTGAGGGGTAGCGTTCCTTATGGTATTACCCTATGTTGATGGTCCGGATGTCGGGCGAAGGGCGTAAGACTTGGTGCAACCAAGCATTCCTTGATATTTGGAAAGTGTTATACCAAGCCACATGGGTGGGTTTTGGTGTTCGAGTGTTAGAGCGTGTTCGCTATCGTGTGAAAGTTGATAAACTGTGAGGTTCGTCGGTGGATGGAACCCTTGAGACCAAGTGTTTTGAGTCTCGATGTACGATTTGTGAAGGAGTCTACATGACGCGATGTTAGGTGCCTCTTTCATACCTACAAGCGTAGTGGTCAACTCCAATGGTGAAGTGGTTACAATGTACTTAGGGTACCGGAGAAACCCTTAGGTACATGAGTGACCAAGTGAAATTTGACAAGCCATAGCAATTGGATGATTGCGAGAGTAAAGTTGTGTAACTTGTGGTAAACTCTTTGTTTGAAGTGTTTAAGGATTGATTGAAATCCTTCGTGTGCTCACGGTTGGAGCAAGATGGGGTGATGGGTCGTGTGAACCCAATTGTTAGTAAAGTCTACCTTTGGTAGTATTGTACGGTTGTGCAAAATGCGGTTATGGAATGTAGTTCCAAGTGGGGGAGTTACACTCCCACACGAGGAGGTTTTTAGTGTGAGATTTCGGATGATGCTCATAGTGGATCTGAAAATTTGTCGAGACCTAGATTTGGTCGATTTGCGGTAGAGTACAATTTCGGTTAAAATTGTACTTATGATTTTGGACTTAAAATTATCACCGAGGTGGTAATGTGGGAAATCTCGTTGAGAGATAATGGACGTGTTTGACGAGCAAGGAAATCCCTCGGTTAAGGGATGTGCGTGTTGAATTCTCTTCTAGAGAATTATTGTTTTGCGCCTATGTGCGATATAGGTGGTTCTTGCTCGATTGTGATGGCGATATTCGCGCGTGCGGATATTTCGTGTGCGGAAATTCCAGGATGTGTGGAATGATTCTAAGTATGCGCATATACTTAATTTGTTTGTATGTATTGTGGCAAGTGCTATCCAATTGTGAGGATTCACTTTTCGTTGGCCACGGTTGAGGTGTGATAAGTAGTAAGTGTTATCCGCGGTGATACACTTTTCGTCGGCTACTTATTGTTGTGCGGAGTGCGTTTTTTCGTTAGGAATCGCTCTTGTTTGGCCATATGCGAGGAGAGGTAAGTGTGATCCGTAAGGATGCGCTTTTCGTCGGCCTCTTGTTGCGTAGTAGTAAGTGGTTAATGTTTGATCTACCGCTTTTCATCGGCCACGTACGCGTGAGAATATGGGGCAAGTGGTATCCAATCGTAAGGATTCACTTTTCGTCGGCTCCATTGTATTGTTTGTTGCCCATGTTATCGATGTGTTGTTACTTTAGCGATGTACATGAAAAGGGTACGCTAAAGGGATTGCTAACTTGGTACGAGATTTGGAATGTTAACTTGTTTATGTCATGCGGTCGAGGCATGAGTTCGTTCCGGTTTAGGAATGAAGCGAGACTTAGTGCTCGGTTTGGTAGATTTGGTAAATCAAGGATGATGATTTAAATCGGAAAGGTAACTTTGTGTAAAGTCGCCTAAGGGAATTGTGTGAATCTTCGGATTTGTGGAAATTGTTGAGGACATCGAATTTGGACGGATGTCAGAGGACCATGAATTGTGGGTCCTGTTTGTTAGAATGGCAAGGATCACGAGGACGTGATCGAGTTTAAGTGGGGGAGAGTTATAAGACCCAAATATTTACTGTACATAATGTATTTATAGTGTACGATGCGTGTATGAAGTGTACGAAGCATGTACGTATTACTTGCTCGAATGTTAAAGAAAACTGGACGTTGTTTGAGTTACAAGGAGTGTACGTATCATTTCAACCCTAAATAAAGTTTGTGTTGATGTTTCAAAGCCTTACCATTGGAAAGAAAATCTTATTACGTTTCCAACGATATTTGATTCATCGAAAATGGAGCTACGGTCAAAAAGTTATGGCCAAAACAAGTTACTGAAAACTGACCTGAAGGTTGGAACGACGCTCCACCTTATGGAGCGGCGCTCCGATTGCCTCTGATGCGTTTTTCAGCATTTTTAAAGAGCTTAAATGAGGGGTATTATAGTCCTTTCGCATATGGACGGTTTGGGGACCTCAAAACTGATCCAAAACCTTATCCTAACTCATTTCCTTCTCATTTCTTCCTTCCCATTCATTTGAAACCCTAGTGAGAGAGTAAGAGGTTCTAGAGAGAGAATCAAGGTTTTGGAGAAGAAGAAGGGTGATTCAAGTCGGGTCTCAAGATTTAATGTTGTTCTTCTCATTCACGGCTACGTTGTGGTAGTGTTGGTAAGTTCTAACTCAAAGTTTTCATTATTTGATTTGATAATCAATTTGGGGTTTTAACTTATATGTTCTTGAGATAACCCAATTAGTTCATTAATGGAAGATTGGAACTAGTAATCGGGTTTATTGTTGATGTTGACGGGTTTTGGGTTAGTGAACGATTTAGCTTTGTTTAAAGCTTGTAAATGGTGTATAATCACTAGTATTAGTGATTATAGAACTGTTGGAGACCATGTGAATATATTTGGTTGATTAATTTTGTAATAAGTCAAATTTAGAGTTAGTTGGTGATTTTGGGTCGATTTTCGATTATGTAAAGTTTATTAACTCATAAGTGTCAAGTTAAGAAGACAAACTTGAATTAAAAGTGTTTTGGTGTCGAAACTAGCAAATGTTGGAATTTAACTTTGCAAGGGTCAAAATGGGTTTTGTGCAAATTGATGCAAGTAACATGTTTTGATGATGAAACCTTGAGTAAAATGAGTTGTTGGAACATAATCACTAGTCGATTGTGATTATGGGGGTTTTCGGGTGAGATTTGACTTAGTCAAATGGTGGTATGTGCAAATGGGTCGAAATTGCACTTATTGGTGTTTTGGGCATAAGCTTGAGTGTTTAGCTTATTTGTTTGTGAATTACTTAGGTAATTTGCATTTGGACGATTAGGAGCTCAAGCGGGATTGCTTTTCAAGTAATCGAGGTGAGTGGAATATTTATACGCTTATGTATATAATTTGGTTGCTTGTGTGCGATGTGGTAAGTGACATCCGTTAGGATTCACTTTTCGTGGACCACTATTGAGATGGGAAAATATAGTGAGTGATATCCGTGTGGATAGCTCTTTGTTGGCTATATTCGTTTTGTGTTTGTGGCGAGTGATAAACGTATGACCTATCGCTCTTTGTCGGCCACGCGTGTATATATGGTGTTTGGAATGTGGTGAGTTATATCCGAAAGGAATGACTCTTTGTCGACCACGATTGGAGGTGAGCATGTGATGAGTGATTAACGTTCGACTTGTCACTCTTCGTCAGTCACATGTGTGTGTTTGGGCATGTAGCGAGTGATTAACGTTTGACCTATCACTCTTCGTCGGCTACATGTGTATGTTTAGATATGTGGTGAGTGATTAATGTTTGACCTATCGCTTTTCGTCGGCCACATATGTGTGTTGGGATAAGTGGTGAGTGTTATCCGTTTGGGGATCCGCTCTTCGTTGGCCACTTATCGTGGGATGGTAAGCGGTTTCGCTTTTCGTCGGCCATCCTTGTGATTGAGGTAAGTGTTAACGTTTCGGTTGCACTTTTCGTCGGCCTCATGGTGCGTAGTGGTGAGTAGTTAATGATTTTGACCTACTACTCTTCGTCGGCCACGTACGCGTGCGATGGGTGGTGAGTAGTTAACGATTTTGACCTACTACTCTTCGTCGGCCACCATCGAGTCGAATGTCGACATTGGGTATATTGGGATGTGTAATTTTATTAGCATTGTACGTATTTGTATTTGGCATAGCATTGTACGTATGCTAATGATGTTGACTTGTTGTACGTACGATTATTCGTTTATTCGTTATTGCGGTTTGCTAATGTTATTTGTGTTGTTGTGTAGGTGTATGCAAGTAATTGGATTATGTATGTATGCGTATAAGTATTGCATTCACTAAGCATTAGCTTACCCTCTCGTTGTTTACATTTTTTTTAGGTTCGAAGGCGGACGTGGCAGGGTATGCTCGGGATTAGACGATTTTCCCTTTTGATGCTTGCATGGATTACTTTTGGATTCGACCTAGGATTGAGTAGTTTATCCCCAACATCATGCTCGTAGTTTTGTTGGAACTTAAACTCATTTGGGTCGAACTTGTATTTTGTAATCAAGGGGTAATTTGGGCATATGTGGGCCCGGTGCCGTAAAACTCAATTTTATTATTGAAACATGACGGTTTTACTTATATTAATGTATTGTGATAAGCGTTTTGTCTAAATACGTCGGGAAGTGGTCAAACATTTTCGCATTTGGGACTTTTTTGGACAGCGGGCTGCCAGACCCATTCTGCGCGCCGCGCAGGGGAATGGCGCGCCGCGCCACGTGCTGAACAAAGAATTTTTTTTTATTTAATATTTCTGTGTGATCGTTTGTATATCGGGTTGGGTTGTTACAATCAACAACACCTATAACATCACAAACTCCGTCAGTTCAAGAATCACTGTGGACATCATTACGAATTAATAACGCGTATATTGTATCAACAAGTTATGAAGAATTAACTCATTCTCTCTGAAGAAATTATATGTATATTATATATATATATTTTGAAATAAAAATAAATCCTTCCGTGCTAAGCTATTGTGTGTGAATCTTAACTACTCGGTTAATTCATATTACAAATATGCAATAATGTACGTCCCTCGCCCGCGACTTAACCATCGTTATCTACAATCTCTATCTCAATTCAACAAATTTAAATTCCTAATAAATCAAGTATATATTTGATTTTACACTTCATCATTGATGTAACCGAAACTTTTCAGATAACATCATTCGTACTTTGCGAAGTTCACAAGAATTTAACGAAAACCAACATCATATCTCAACAAATAACGAAGTATTGATTCATAATTTCAATATTATTAAAGAAATACTTATGTAATCTCTAAAGCCTTCAAGGGATTATTCAATTCTAGTTCCAACCGTAAATCAAATGAGTTTAATTTAGTATTGACTCATTGGAATCTATGTTACATCTGAAGAGAATATATATATATATATATATATATATATATATATATATATATATATATATATATATATATATATATATATATATATATATTCATAAAGACTGTAATAAAATTCTTTTGTACAAAATATTAATTGTGAATTTTTTTTAACGGGTAGGTAATACCCGAGAGATATATAAATTCACAATTAATATGTTACATTCTTCGAATCTGATTCGGCAATCATCAACTATACTCACTATTTTCTCAACAATATACATTCTCTTATAAAAATCAAAACAACCATACTCATTCAAATTCAATTACATATGCTAATCTTGAAATCGCAGAATTCAATTCGAAATATAACCAGTATAATCACTTTTAGATCCCTACATCTTTCAAAGCTATAATTTGACTTCAAAACTGTGTTAGAACACCAAATGTATATTAACGATTACAATCTGTGTTCAAACCCTTCGAAAATTTCTGAAGACACTTCAAATAATGAGCAATCGAGATGATGATCTAACCACATATTGCCCACAGTTATGTACTTAAAAAGCTCTCGAAATCAAAGTCATAATTCAACACATATCTGTGTCAGATCCTTTGGCATTTATTAGCAAAAATAACTTTGCAATTCCTTTTCAAAGTAGCAAATTCTATCACAACTCCAGCAAGACAACTTCGATTATTCATTCAGAGTAGCCTTATCATAATCTTGATATATATGGTTACCCTTTTGTTATCGAAGAACCTTTCATATTCCACCACATTAGTAATAAACTTATTCACAACTTCAATGATCTTTGACCTTCTGAAGAATCATTATATTTATCGAAACCCCATCATTTACTCATTCGCATCTTGTAACGAGAATTGCTATACGAATCATCGGGAATTAGCAATCAGTATTTTGAAATCTCACAGCATGTCTAGGCCAACAGTTATATGTGTACGTACAACGTCTATCTCCTGAACTTACATACTTTGAATGTGAAATTTCTAAAAAACACCTTGAACTGCGAACTAGTTCTTGAAATGCTGAACCAGCAACAACTGTAAACGATCTTAACAGTAAAAAGTTTGATGATAAAGAATAGTGTATTGGCAAAGCTCAGAAAAAGAGAAGTTTTGGAACTGGAAAACGGATTGAGCAAAGTATGAAAGAGGCTGTGGACAAATCACAAGGACGAAACCTACATTCAAAGAATCCAAATGATTCAATATCTGCTGAAGTCATTAACAAATATCTTACTCCTGATCATAAACCCCTGTGGACAATATTCTTCATCATCCTCTGATATTAGAAATTCTAAGATATCATCGTATCTTTCATTATAAATATCCTCCATATTTCTGAAGATATTTTCTTAATTATTGTGACGATCGCTCCAAATCCATATGGACGAACACGTCATTCATCGATTTCATTGCGAGGTATTTGACCTCTATATGATATGTTTTGTAAACATTGCATTCTTTTGAAAAGGCACACCATAAATGAATATTTAAATCAAAGGTTTTCGACATTTGATGATTTCTACATATATACAATCACCGTAAATAATAGTTTACAATAGTACTTCCATTGACAATGCAGTCAAAATAAGATACACGGTGATGATTTGGTGAATGCAACGTTTCCTTGATAAACATGTCATGTAAGACTCCATGCACATAGCTTGTCTAACATATAAGCAAACAGCGGAAGACTCCTAGGGAACCTGAGAATAAACATGCTAACAAGTGTCAACACAAAGGTTGGTGAGTTCATAGTTTTAATGTTTTGCATAATCTGTACATAAAGATGGATCACAAGATTTCAGTTGTTTCATCCAGAAACGTTTATCAAAATATTCTACAAGATTGAGCACCCTGGTAACTAAACTTTAACGTTATAATAAGTACCCCTGTTTTAACATACATGCAACCAACATGTACAATACACGCAATCCAACGTGTACTAAACTCAAATAGCATACGTCTGTTTTATAGTTCAGGCTAGGGTCTCTATACCTGGAACAGACGGGGATGTCAAGCCCTATGGATCCATATACTACTACTCGCGCCCACCAGTTCTTATAACTGGTAGTTACTAGTTACCAAAGCTAAGGGATTTTTGGTTCAAACTCAGTGTAGAATTTAGTATGTACTTGTATCCATTGCGTTTAAAATAAAGTGCATGTATTCTCAGCCCAAAAATATATATTGCAAAAGCAATTAAAAAGGGAGCAAATGAAACTCACACATATAAATATTGTATATCGGTTAATAAAGCATTTGCATGTATTCTCAGCCCAAAAATGTAGAGAGTAAAAGGGATCTTATGAAACTCACCTTAGCAGCACATAAGGTCATTCACCAAAATGAAACTCGGATTACCAAATAACCGTAGATCTCAACCAATATTGAGATTTAATATTGTAGGAAATTACGTAGACGCAACAGAGATGATAAACACTAGGTTTGATTCACAAATATACCCCCGAATATTACCCATAACCTCTTTGACAATAACCCATAATTTCCTTAGCTCTAGCTTGCTCGAAAACCCGTTTCGAAATCATTTGGACATCCCTCCGTCGTGATATTATATATATATTATTATTTTTGTATCGTAAAAATAATAATACTAATACTATTAATAATAAGATTAATAATAATAATCTTAATATTAATAATAATAATAATAATAATAATAATAATAATAATAATTATTATTATAATTATAATAATTATAAATAATAAATTAAATAAATAACATAAGTAATACGGAGTAATATAAAGTGTGAGAAAACTGAACCAGAATCGTGCAATTTATAGAACTTTTTCTGAAAAAGCACCCCATGCGATCGCATGGGATTTGTGCTTCAAGGCCATGCGATCGCATGGCCCTCTGATCCAGCTCTCAAACTTTTGTTTTCTTGTTTGTCGACATATTATTTAAATATATATAATATATTTAATTTATATAATTAATTATATATTATATTAAATTCATGTGCATAGTTGACCTGTAATTTTCGTTCTGATGACTCGTACGTTGTTACTCAACTTATGTCCCGGTTTCGGTTTCTCAAATGCATTTTCGTACACTTAGAAAACTTGCATTTTACGTTTCGTGACACGTACCTTTGTCAAAATATAGCCTTAAATTATCCATAAACTATATCACTCAAATTATATCTTAATCTTTCGAGTGCTTTGGTCATTTACTTCTATAAATCATTGTCTCGTTATTTATTAATATAATAGTATTTATCAAACGTTTCATAACCAAGTTAATATCTATTCTCAATATTTTTAAACACGTTTTAAAATATACGTCGCAAGTTATTCATACAATTAATATTCCAACTTATCATATATATTCAAATAAATATTTAAACCAATAAGTTTAATGTACGGTATTAAACAATTAATACATTGTTACGTTTTCGAGTTATAGTATATATATATATGTGTATCTATATACATATAATTGTTCGCAAATTGTCAAGAACAACCGAAAGGTATTTGAATATATGAAAGTAGTTCAAAAATTTTGAGATTCAGTTTACAGACTTTGCTTATCGTGTCGGAAATGTTAATCATACAAAGATTAAGTTTAAATTTAGTCAGAAATTTCCGGGTCATCACAATTATTCTTATCTGAAATCATTTACCTCTTCGCGCTATCTGTATTACATCATAAAAGAAACTATTTCAGTTTCTAAATTCTGAAACCTTCGAGTTTAAAATAAGAATATTTTTAAAGTAGTGTTAGGAACTGAAGCATGAATTAGTATAATATAATGACACTTGATCAACGTGATTATATTACAGTAAGTCATGCTGAGTTTCTAAAAGGAACGTGATGATTCACAGATCATAACATCATCATGTACCATGTTACACGACTCTAGTATTCTACTTAACCTCTAAAATATCAAGAAAATATTTCTTGATGATTCGCCTTTTTCCAAGGTATTCTGGTAATTTGACAAGTCAAGATCGTGCCATTACAATATCCTTCCTAGAACATTAACAATGTTCATTCCGAAATTCATATCTGCGAATTCTGTACCATTACAAGCGGTGCTTAATCGCAAGAAGAAGAAACGAAAGGACAAAGCTCCGAAACAGAAATTGGGGTATAAATCGCAGCAAATAAAAGAAAGCATTAACTGGAGATGACAATATTAATGGGAAACAGAAGCGGGGACATTGAAATATAAGAGAAGATATAAAACCCAACAACCACCTAGAAATTTTAAACCGTATATATCAATACATATAGCAATATAAAGACACGGGAGAACTAAAAACACTATAAAACCAAGTGTATAGTAGAAGTAAATAGATTCTTCCGGAGGCAGATGAAAAAGAAGAATGACAGATATGAAGGTAAGGAGTATATCAAGAATCAGAACTGGATGGAGCATATTAATAAATACTTTAAAATATGAGCTGAGGGAGAAAGAAGAAAAGGTGTGAATTGTAAGGAAACGAAGGGAATGGGTTTATAGTAAAATATCCGACAGAGCAATCAAAATGGATGATCGCATTTAAAGCGGATCCTAAATTTCCTTAATCAAATCCTATTACGAAGATTTTCTCCAAGTCTATTGAACTTGGAAATCCACCCTATATACGTTAAAAGATATGACGAATCTATACCTACTCATCTCACTCTTTTGGAAATAGCTTCACTCGTACTCTTCACAAAATCAAATGGTTTTATCCATACTACTCAATGATGATAAAACCCTAATCTTCAGCTTATATGCGTCATGAAAACATATTTATTGTCAGCCATGACCATCCCAATCAAATTTTGGGACGAAATTTCTTTAATGGGTAGGTACTGTGACAACCCAAAAATTTCCGACCAAATTTAAACTTTTATTTTTTTATGATTCCGACACGATAAGCAAAGTTTGTAAGTTGAATCTCAAGAATTTTAAACTGTGTTCATACATTCATTTAAACTCGACCAAATTCTGACGATTCACGAACCATTATATAATTGAATATGAATATGTATATATGTATGTATATGTATATATATTATAACTTGAGAATGTTAACAAAGTATTAAATGTATAATACTTTACGTGAACGTATTTGTTTCAATATGATTATCGATGGAATTAGAAGATTATATCAAATGATTAATTTATCTGGTACGGTGTATGATTAAGAGTCTCTGTTGAGAGGTCCACTTTTGATTTAGCAAACCTTTTCTTTTTAACGGTATTCGGAAAAATTGGTAAAGTGATTTATTAGAAAGAACAAAAGTGTCAATTAACGGGAACTAGACAAGGTTAGTGGAGATTTCCGTCAGAATTTCAATTTATGCTTTACAATAATTGTCTCGTGACTTTTAATAAGATAAAACCATCTGTCATGTTAAGATGATTTTTTTTATACGTACATTTATCCATTTGATCTAATCCTACAACCCTTGAATAAATTGTAAGTTAATAACTTGAACCTGTTATGATTTATTTATTATTTTACTCTCTTAAGTAAAAACGTTTTTTCGACATAATAGAACTAGTTTATTAATATATATGTTTAAATAACGTAGGTTGGAATATTAGTTGTTAGATATATGAATCACTTGCAACGTACATTAAAACGTGTTCATTAAATATATATGTTTTTTTTTTTTAAATTAGTTTAGTACACGATAGTAACATTCGCTTAGTGATGCGATTGATATTTAAAAAGTTAATACACAAATGAATTGTATTTAATTAAGTTTTTAAATGAAAACGTTACGAGTTATAATATTTTTCTGAACGATTTTTAAAATGAACTTTAAAAAATAATTGGTTTTGAAAGACTAAATATTGTATCATTAGATAAATATTTCAAACGTATATTATGTACAAATTTACAATTCTAAATAAAAATATATATATATTTTAATTTAGTCATAAAACGTCCCAATTTAAAATAATATATTTTGGTAAACAACGAGTCACTGATTTATAGAAGCAAATGACCATGACGCTCAAATTGTATAAGATACATTTTCATAAAGTAATTTGTTGATAAATTATTATTAAAGGTACACGTCGCATAACGTAAAAGGCTAATTTTCTAAACGTACGAAAGTGCGCTCGAAAAACCGAAAGTGGTACATGAGTCGAGTGACAACGTACGAGTCATTTGAACAAAAATTACATTTTTATTACGCACGTAAATATAATATAATATATAATTAATTGTATGAATTAAATAATAATTTATATATTATAATAGTAAAGAGTGTCGGTGGCATTTTGCAATCAAAATGTGCTGTATGAGGGGGAGTAGGTGGTGTCAATTGTTATAAATCGAGCGACTTCAATTTTGAGAGATTCATTCTCATCATGCACTCTGAAATCATTCTTATTATTTATATTATTATTATTAATATTAAGTTTATTAATCTTATTATTATTATTATTAAGAAAAGTTATTAGTATTATTAGTATTAATATTAGTATACATAAAATACTACGACGAGGTTCTGCCCGCGTGATTTCAAAATGAGTTTTTCGAGTAGGATAGAGCTAAGGAAATTATGGGTTATAGCTATGGAGGTGATGGGTATGGTTCATGGGTATGCTCGTGAGGTTAATCTAGTGTTTATCATCTCCGTTGCGTTTACATACTTTTCCTGCAATATTGAATCTCAATATTGATACGTGAGTACTCATAATTTAATTTTTACATACTAATAGTGTATCCCTGACTAGTGCTCGAGAATATAGGATTATGCATGCTTGTACTTTTGATATTGCCATTAGATAGGATATGTTGAATCCTGAATTAGTTACGTATGCGGTTGAGATAAGGTATAAGATATGCATGTCGTTGGAAAGCTAGCGAAAAATTAAGAACTTTTCATTTAAATATCGAACGGTTTCGATGAACGGATTTGAAGTTATAGTCAATCGAATTTTTGTATTATTATTAAAAATGATTATTATTATCGTCGTTATTATCGTCATTCTAGTTTTATCTTATTATTATTATTATTATAACAATATCATATATCGCTAGTTGTTTCTTGTCCCAACCTAAAGCTAAACATAATACATATATGATATCGCTAATTGTTCTCATCCAACATTAAATTAACATTTTGTTTTTGACAAAATCCAAGTTTAATGATTATGCGTTTGTAAACAATTTAGCCGAATACACATATAATATTGTTAAGATCCCCACCATATGTGACCTTGTGAAGAGTTAACCATGGCCATTTTCTCGGAAAAAAAAGTAAGAAAAGAAAAAAAAACACGTTAATAAATTAAAACCTTTTAATAACAATAGTTTTTTTTCTAAAAATATAAAACGACGACATTTAAACTATATATAGATTTTGAAAATCATTTTGAGTCAAATTGACTTTTGTTGACCTATGCATATTAGTCTCAAGCATTAGGATTATGGTACACTATGACTTGACCTAATTTGTTAGACAAACATTGACTAATACATAAATATATATAATTAATATAGGTTCGTGAATCCGAGGCCAACCCTGTACTTGTTCAATAATGTTATATGTATTTTTACTACGAAATACAGTATGGTGAGTTTCATTTGCCTTTTTACCCTTTATATTTTTGGGCTGAGAATACATGCGCAATTTTTATAACTGTTTTACGAAATAAACACAAGTAATTGAAACTACATTATATGGTTGAATGGATCAAAGCCGAATATGCCCCTTTTTAGCTTGGTAGCCTAAGAATTTGGGAACAGACCCCCCAAATTGACGCGAATCCTAAAGATAGATCTATCGGGCCCAACAAGCCCCATTCTGGAATTTGTAATGCTTTAGTACTTTGATTTTATCATGTCTGATGGGTGTCCCGGAATGATGGGGATATTCTATATGCATCTTGTTAATGTCGGTTACCAGGTGTTCAATTCATATGAATGATTTTTGTCTCTATGCATGGGACGTATATTTATGAGAACTGGAAATGAAATTCTTGTGGTCTATTAAAATGATGAAAATGATCGGTTATGTTAAACTAATGAACCCACCAACCTTTTGGTTGACACTTTAAAGCATGTTTATTCTCAGGTATTAAAGAAATCTTACGCTGTGTATTTGCTCATTTTAAAGATATTACTTGGAGTCTTTCATGGCATATTTCGAAAAACGTTGCATTCGAGTCATTGAGTTCATCAAAGATTATTATTAAGTCAATTTATAGTTGGATAGTGGATATTATGAAATGATATGCATGCATGTCAATTTTCGATGTAAAGAAAGTTTGTCTTTTAAAAACGAATGCAATATTTGTAAAATGTATCATATAGAGGTCAAATACTTCACGATGTAATCAACTATTGTGAATCGTTTATAATGTATATGAACGGGTCCTTTCAAAATGAGTTGTTATTTTCGTCATCTATCTATCGAGGTTGATTGGGAACCGAGGAACAAGGTGAATGTGGTGAACGGGGTTAATGCAATTAGCAGTCTTATGGTAGTGATACGTGTCACTGGAGCATAAGTATCACAATAGTAAACTTCAGACTTTTGTCTAAAGCCTTGAATGACTAACCTTGCTTTGAAATTTTCTATAGTTTCCATCTACATTCATCTTCTTTTTGAAGATCCATTTACAACCCAAAGGTTTGCAACCAGGAGGTAGATCAGTTAACACCAAGTGTTATTGCCCATGATGGAATTCATCTCATCATTAATTACCTCCTTCTGGAATGCAACATCTCGAGACCTCATTGGGTAGGGTAAAATAATCGATGACCGGATAAATCACTGAATCGTGGTATCACTTTTCGAAAGTAATTAATCGACCCTTATTGCCTAGATTACAAGAATATCACTTTGGGATAAGACAGAGATTATGTTTTAACTTTTGACACAAAGTAATAACCTGTATGTTAGAGAGTATTAGGTGATTTGCTTGTTCTATTCTCATGAATAATTTCTCCTTATATAGGCACCCAAAAACATAGAAGACATTATGTGAATGAATGGCCAATTAATTCACCATAAGTATTTCCATCTCAAGAATCACAATGACCATTGATTTTCAAAAAGGTTAAAAGTCTCATCATAATGATATTAATACATGATTAGATCATTATTGCTTTAACTACAATACTTCAGTTAGATTTCGTGCTTACTAAGAAAACTTAGCATGAAAACACTTAATCAAAATTTCGTGCTTACAAAGAAGACCAAGCACGAAAATACTTAGTCAAATTTTCGTGCTTACTAAGAAGACCAAGCACGAAAACACGTAGTCAAATTTCGTGGTGACTAAGAAGTCCTAGCACGAAAACATTTCGTGCTTACTAAGAAGACTAAGCACGAAAACACTTAGTCAAATTTCGAGCTGACTAAGTGTGACGACCCGAAAATTTCCAACCAAATTTAAACTTAACCTTTATATGTCTTCGACACGATAAGCAGAATTTGTAATGTTGAATCTCAAAAAGTTTGGAACTACATTCATGTAATCAATTACCCTTTGACCGTGTTCGATGATTCACGAACAATTATGTGTATATAGATATGTATATATAATATATAATATTAACTGAAAAAATTAACAAAGTATTAGATATATGATACTTTACATGAACGTATTTATTTCGATATATTTATCGACAGAATTAAGAGATAATATCAAATGATTGAATTATCAGATACATTATGATATGACTATGGACCAATGTTATGAGGTCCACTGTGATTTAAGAAATCTATTCTTTTTGACAATATTTGGAAAATGGTAAAGTGATTTATAAGTAAGAACAAATGTGTCAATTAACGGGAACTAGACAAGGGTTAGTGGAAATTCCTGTTTAATTTTCAAGGCATGTTTTATAATATTTTCCTCGTGACCTTGATAAGATAACTATGTTAACCTTCATTTTATTTAATACAAAAGTAAGAACGTGGAGTGTAAATAACTTAGATGTTGGATATCGACAAGTTAAGTAACTCGACATTTTTCATTAAGATGATTTCATACGTTTTTTTAACCTTTGGACTTTATCCCATACTTCACCAACAGACTGTAATTTAAAAACTTGAAACCTATTATGAATATATATAATTCTACTTTTCTAAAATGTTTTATGATATAACGATTTAAATTAATATTAAATATATTTATACGCGTATTATACGTACATAGTTTTATATTTTTACTCTACTTTAACTTTACCTTTACTTTACTTTTACTTTAATTTAACTTTAATAATTCATACTTTAATAATTCACTTTAATAATTCACTTTAACAATTTACTTTAATAATTCATACTTTAATAGTTCACTTTAATAATTCATACTTTAATAATTCACTTTAATAATTCATACTTTAATAATTCACTTTAATAATTCATACTTTAATAATTCACTTTAATAATTCAAAAATCTATTATAAATAGAATTCAATAGGTTTCATTATTTCATAGAAATTTGAAAATATATTTCTCTAAACTCTCTCAATCGAATTACATATATATATTTACTTAGTATTATTTCAAGATATTATTAGTATACAATAAAGTCTACGATAGAGTTATATTCAGACGATTTCAAATTAAGTTTTCAAACGGGATAGAGCTAAGGAAATTATGGGTTGTAGCTATGGAGGTTATGGGTATTGTTCGAGGGTATTGCTCGTGAGGTCAACCTAATTCGTTACGTCTACGTACTTTCCTGCAATATTGAATCACAATATTGATACGTGAGCATTCATATCTTATCTTTTATATATTAATAATGTATCCCTGACTAGTGCTCGAGTATATATGATTATGCATGTTTGTATGCTTAGTTTCGTCGTTAAATAGTTTATGATAAATTATGAATTTGATACATATGCTACTGAGATAAGGTATATGATATGCATGTCATTGAAAAGCTAAAGAAAAATTAATAACTTTTCATTTAGAAATCGTGTGGTTTCGATGAACGGATTAAAAGATATGGTCAACTGAATTATCATTAATTTTAATATTATTATTAAAACGATTATTATAATTGTTATCAGTTGATGTTATTACTAAAATTATCTTTATTACTAAAAATTAATATTGTTATTGAAACTATCATTTTATTATTTTATCATTATTATTATTATCAATATTATTTAATCAAATAAATATGCGTACAAAGATATTTTTACCACACGTAATATAATTACATTAATAATACATACCACTATATTTTTATGATATTAAGTGAATTTTATAAATCTTATTACTTGAGATATATAAAAGTATATTTTTATCATATATGAATTTTAATATAAATTTTTATTTATTGATAAATGACTTGTATTATTTAGTATAATAAGATCTGATAAATATATTTAAATATATAAAACGACTATATATAAGTTATATAATAAACATGTATAGATTTTGGAAGTCATTTTGGGTCAAGTTGACTTTTGTTGACTTTTGCATGTCGGTCTCGAGCATTAGGATTATGATACACTACGACTTGACCTAAATTGTTAGACAGATATTGACCAACATATAAATATATATACTTAATATAGGTTCGTGAATCCAAGACAAACCCTGCACTTGTTCAGTGTCGTCATATACATAATTGCTACGAAATACAGTATTGTGAGTTTAATTACTCCCTTTTTATATATATTTTTGGGCTGAGAATACATGCACTGTTTTATAACTATCTTACGAAATGGACACAAGTACTAAAAACATATTCTACGTTGAGTTGCACCATTTTGCATATTTTTCCCTAATAGCTTGGTAACTACCATTTACATGCGGTATTGTAAACGCGAATCCTGTTGATAGATCTATCGGGCCTGACAACCCCAACCGGACTGGACGACCAGTATTCAACGGTTGCACAGTACTTCGTTTCAGTGACTACACTTGCTACAGTGTAGTGAAATTTCATAAAAAAGGGAATATGCGTCGTTGATTAAATGTTAAGTATGGTTACCAAGTGCTCAACCACTTAGAATATTTTTATTAAAACGTTTATGTATATGAAATCTTGTGGTCTATTACTATTATGGAAATGATTGATTATGATAAACTAATGAACTCACCAACCTTTTGGTTGACACTTTAAAGCATGTTTATTCTCAGGTATTAAAGAAATCTTCCGCTGTGCATTAGCTCATTTTAAGGATATTACTTGGAGTCATTCATGACATACTTTGAAAGACGTTGCATTCGAGTCGTTGAGTTCATCAAGATTAATATTAAGTCAATTATAGTTGGATGTAATATGAAATGGTATGCATGCCATCAATTTTTTATGTAAAGAAAGTTTGTCTTTTAAAAAAAAAAACGAATGCAATGTTTGTAAAACGTATCATATAGAGGTCAAATACCTCGCGATGTAATCAACTATTGTGAATCGTTTATAATATATATGAACGGGTCCTTTCAGTTGGTATCAGAGCGGTGGTCTTAGCGAACCAGGTCTTGCATTAGTGTGTCTAACTGATAGTTGTTAAGATGCATTAATGAGTCTGGACTTCGACCGTGTCTGCATGTCAAAAAGTTTGCTTATCAATTCTAGTCGGAAATCATCTACTTATCATCCTTAGGAAATTACCTGCTTATCATCTTAAGTCTAGACGCGTTTTCCTGCATTTATTGCATAATAGTGTATAGACGAATTCTTATCTTAGCACATCTATTACTGTGAACTTTGACTGACATCTTTTCAAAGATTCTTCGTAATTTACGGAATTTTGGTATTATATATACATATGCAAATTATGTAATTGAAGAATACCAAATCTAAATTCTACAATCTATTTCATACCAAAAATTCTTTCCCTGATCCTACGAGATGGATCCCTCAACCAGTTCGAATTCCTCAGATTCTGACAGCTATTCCGATATGGATATCTACCTGAGCTCCGAAAGTAGCGTCACCGGAATGGATCAACCAATTTCCCATCATCTATTTTGGATGAATTGAGGATGGGTCCGTAGTCAACTCAACCATTGGAGACAAGAAGAAGGTGATCCCTTCCATCCAGCACATTGCCCTTTTGGCGATGAACCTGAAGCACTTACCGGCGAACCTGTTCGAGACACCATTTTCTCACTCATTGCTAGAGTATCTCGTCATGATTATATATTATCCCATATTGCGAATCTTATTCATCCGCTCGTTCCAACCACCAATCATTCCGGTGTACTAGCAGAAATTAACGAACTTCGCGCCCGAGTAGTGGCTTTGGAACACATGGTGCAAGGATTACAAACACCATCAGCAGCACCAGCAGCATAACCATTACCGCCAGTAACATCCACATCGCAAGCCTCAATACCACAAGCTTCAGCAGCATCACCGGCATCAACAGCACCACCACCATCAACATCAATAGGATCAGTACCACCACCAACAATCACATCCGTATCACACGCCTCAACATCACAATCTATACCTCGGATATCAACATCACACGCACCATAGATACCAAGGAATACCAACAACAACAAACGATGAGGTATTGATTCATAACTTCATCAGAGAAACATCCTGCGGTGATAATGTAATCTCTAAAGTCTTAGGGATTATCTATTTCAGCCTTATCCATAAATCAGATGAGTAGAATAGATAGAGATGATAGGGAGAAGAATCGAAACCCTGACAAGAATGGTGAGCGATTTACAAGCTAGATGAAACATCCGAGACTAATCCTCCCGGACGGAATCTTCAACAGTTGGTCCCATCGCGTTGATCGACTCCAAGTAATGTCTATAACATGAGCTTATGCACAGCGGAAGACTTAATTCGTACTTGAGAATAACATGCTTTAAAAAGTCAACATAAAGTTGGTGAGATATATAGGTTTGATGCTAGCAGCGTAATAACTATGGACCACAAGATTTCATATGTAAACATTTTAATAAAAATATTCTAAGTGGTTGAGCACTTGGTAACCATACTTAACATTTAATCACGTCGCATATTCCCTTTAATATGAAATCTTACTACACTGTACCAAGTGTAGTCACGAAACGAAGTACTGTTCAACCGTTGAATACTGGTCGTCCAGTCCGGTTGGGGTTGTCAGGCCCGATAGATCTATCAACAGGATTCGCGTTTACAATACCGCTGTAAATATTAGTTACCAAGCTACAGGGAAGTATGCCAGTGGTACAACTCAACGTAGAATATATTTTTCAGTTACTTGTGTCCATAGCGTAAAACATAAAATACATGTATTCTCATCCCGAAATATTTAGAGTTTAAAAGTGGGACTATATACTCACCATATTGTATTTTGTAGTAAAAATACATATAACATCATTGAACAAATGTAGGGTTGGCCTCGGATTCACGAACCTATATCAGGTGTATATCTATTAAAACATATAATCGAAATCGAACAAATATATATATATATATATATTTTATTAAACTGTTATTTTATTAATTTATATATTAATAATTTAATTAAATATTTTTTTTTTATGTATACTTTAAATAGATAACTAATATTTATTACAAAAATATTATTATAGTTATGTTTACGTCTTAAATATATTTTTATATAGTAAATCTTTATTTGATAATTAATAATACTAATTATAATAATGAATAAAAAAAATGATAATTTTAATTATAATACTAACTTTAATAATAAATTATAATTTTAATAACAATAATAATAATAATAATGTAAATAATAATAATAATAATATTTCATTTAAATTGTAACCTAATTGTAATTTTTATCAATTTTATATTAATATCCTTATTTATAATCTATATAATTATCTTCATAATAATAATAATAAAAATAATGGTAATATTAAATTATACCTTTGTAGCATTAAAAAGGAGTAAATTGCCCGAGACGGGACTCAAACCCGTGACCTCTCGCTCACACACAACCACACTTAACCATGACTCCGTTTCAGCTTTTCTGATTTATTTTTAGACCCGTTAATACTTAACTCGTCCAACAAATGGTTATAGCGGCCCAACATTATTTTCAGAACTCGGCCCAATTACTAGATCTCGGCCCAACTATATCTAGCCTAAACCAACTGTCCACTAAGTCAATTGGCTGCTTCCATGACTTAATCAACATAAAAAAAAAATTGCAGCTGCCAGGTATCGAACCCTGGACCTCTCAACTAACAAACATCCTTCCAAACCACTCCGCTGATGCTGCTTTACTTATTAACTATGCATATCCTATTTATTTAACCAAAGTATTCTGTGTTCTAATTCTTCTTCTCCCCTGAACATAACTCTCGGCCATCAAAACAAATCACTCGACCGAATTCAAAGCCAAATTAATTATAATTAACATGAGCTGTGATTATTCCAAAGATTTTATAATTAATACATAAGTGTTTGTATATAAAAAAAATACGAAGGTACCTGTAGGTTCTCGGCAAAAAAAAAATATATATATATTTTGATTTCGATTTCAATAATGTTTTGGACAAATGCTATATCACAAATTAAGTTTCAAATCATCCCTGAAATCTATTGAAATCGTTAATTTACTCGAAAACATTAAAACGATTACGAATTTTTGCGAAGAACATAACCTTTGTCTTTTTGACAAATAACTTTGATTCCAAAATTAAGATTTGATAGAAGGAATTGGATGCTGAAATTTTGAAGATAGTTTAAAGAGATCAAACCTAACAAGTCTGTATTAATGGATTTTGAAAAACAATATGAATTTGCTTCTTTGCCATTTGTGTTCACGAACAGGGATAAAGGGAAAGAAAAAAATATACAGACTTTGATAATGGAACTGATAAATAGGATGTGTGTGAGGATTATTCAGTAGAAGGCACAGATAAATAGAAAAAAAAATATAGAAAACGATAGTTACCAAATTTTGGAATCAAATCTTATTTTTGATTGTGGCGTACGAATTTTAAAGATACAAACAAAATGATACATATAGTGATGTGCACAATTTCTTTTATTCAATTCTTAGATATTTATTTATTTATTTATTATTATTTTTTTTAATGCTTTGCAAATTAATAAACCAGTAATATTTTCATTGGTAATACTGAAAACTAATAAAAATATTAATAATAATAATACTATTATGATTGACAAAGATAATAACAATAATTGATAATGACATGAAAATTTTATTAATAACAAGAATGTTAATTTTAATAATAATAATAGTAATAATAATAATAATAATAATATAACAACTTACATATAGCAATTTTTATGTCTATATATAGTATTATTTATAATACTAACATTAATCTTAATGTTTATCTTAATAATAACAAAAGTAATAAAAATTTACATTTTTAATTTCAACTGATTGAAAGTACTTTATTAATTTAAAATGTTATCTGCACACTTATTCTTATATTTATTTATATATATATCTTCATATTTATTTAAACATGAATGTTCGTGAATCGTCAGGCTTGGTCAAAGGGTAACTAGTTATCCGAATATAGATTTCAAACTTTCTAGACTCAACATTACAGATTTTTGCTTATCGTTTCAGAAACATATCAAGATTAGGTTTAAATTTGGTCGTCGTTACACTAGACTTGCTATACAAGCATCACCAGCAGTTACCGGCAGTATCATCAGCATCAACAATATCGTCAGCACCACCATCACCGTCAGTACTGTCAGCATCATCAGCACTAGCAGCACCTATAACATCACAAGTTCCGTCAGTTCAAGAATTGCCGTGGACGTCATCATTGATCAATAACGAGTATTTTGTATCAACGAGTTATGAAGTATTAACTCATTCTTCTGAAGAAATTATATATATATATTTTATATATATGAATACTGAAACTATAAAAATCTTTCGTACTAAACTATTGAATATGAATTGAAAAAGGGTAGATACTACTCAGTTAAATTCATATTACTAATATGCTATGATGTACATCCTTCGTTAACAACCTAACCATCGTAACTACAATCTTTGATTCAATTAAATGAATTCGGTTTCATAATAAATCAAGTGTATCATTCAATAACATGTTTGATTTTACACTTTCATCTTCAATGTACTCGAAACTTACTGGAAAACAGCATTCGTATCTTGTGAAGTTAGCAAGAGTTCTATGAGCATCAGCATAATTCACTAAGGAAATATCTATAAGAATAAATATTGAAGTATTGATTACATTAGCGAAATACTCCGCGAAGATTATGTAATCTCTAATGTTTTAGAGATTATTCTTTACTAATCCAAGCCGAAAATCAAATGAGCTTAATATGATATTAACTCATTAAATCTGTATTACATCTGAATAAAATATACATACATATATTTTCATAAAGAATGTAATGAAAAATTCTTGTTCAAAATATTACTTGTGACATTTTTTTTAACGGGTAGGTAATACCCGAGAGATATATAAATGCACAATTAATATATTACATTCTTCGATTCTAATTCAGTAAATCATCAACTATACTCCCTATTTTCACAACAGTATACCTTCTTTTATAAGAAATTAAAACAACCATACTCATTCAAATTCAATCACCTATTCTGATTTTTGAAATCTCAGAATGCAACTCGAGATATAATCAAAACCATTACTCTTAGATCCTTACATTTTTTCAAAGCTATACTTTGACTTCAAAACTGTGATAGAACATCACTTTTAATTGTAACACTCAAAAGGATACGAGAATCAATCGAGATTCATGACGAATTTATCCTTTGGATATTGACAATGACAAGCTGCATTTAAAATGCTTCGAAATTTCGGAAGACACTTCAAATAAGGAACAATCGTGATGATGATCCAATCACACATTACCCGAAGTCTTGTACCTGAAAAACTCTCGAATCCAAAGTCATAGTTTAACACGCAACCCCGTTGAATTCTTTAGCATTTATTAGCAAAAAATAACCTTACGATTCTTTTCAAAGTAGCCAGTTTTGTCACAGCTCCAACAAGTCAACTTCGACTTTTCAGTAAAACTAATTTTATTATAACTTCGATAGATACGCTGCCCTTTCACCATCGTTACTGGGGAACCTTTCATATCTCACCACATTAGCAATAAACTTATCAACAACTTCATTAACCTTCGACTTAAACCTCTCCGAAAAGTCACTATACTTATTCATTGAAACTCCATCTTTTACTCATCCGCATCTTGCAACAAGAATTGCCATACCAATTACTGAAAATCAATAATCAGTATTTTGAAATCTCGCAGCGTTTCTACTTCAATAGTTATATATACATATAACGTCTATCTCCTAAACTTACACACTTCGAATGTGAAGTTTCTGAAAAACATCTCAAACTGTGAATTAGTTCACGAAATGCTAATGAAGCAGCAGAAACTGTAAACGACTTTAACAGTCAAAAGTTTGATGACAAAGAATAATGTGTTTGTAAAGCCCAGAAAAAGAGAAGAGTTGGTACTGAACAATGGATTGAGCAGACCGTGAAGGAGACCAAGGACAAATACAAGGACCAAAGTCTGTATTTAAAGAATCTTGATGATTCTGTTTCTGATGAAGTCATTAACGAATACCTTGCTCCTGACTCTAAACCTTTGCGGACCTTATTCTTCATCATCATCTTATCTTAAATATTATAAGATATCTTCGTATCTCTCATTATACATATTCTCCATATTTCTGGAGATATTTTCACAATATTCTTATCTGAGATCATTTATCTCTCCATAATATCTGCAACATAAAAGAAACTGTGTTAGTTTCTAAATTCTGAAAAAATTCAAATATGAATGTTTTGAAGTAGTGTTGGGAACTGAAGCATGAGTTAGTATAATATAATGACACTTGATCAACGTGATTATATTACAGTAATTCATGCTGAGTTTCTAATAGAACGTGATGATTCACAGAATATACCGTCATCATGTGCCATTTACACGACTCTTACATTCTACCAAATCTCCAAACATATTAAGAACATATCTTCTTGATAGTTCTATCTTTCCGGATATTCTGGTAATTTGTCAAATCAAGATCGTACCATTACGATTTCCTTCTTATAACATTAACTAGGTTCATCCAAAACTTCATACCTACTAATTCTGGACCATTATTCGCTTGACTTAAAGCCGAAAACAGACAACAAAAGTATGAAACTCCGAAATGTAAGGGAGAATATAAAGTCCAATAACAACACATAAATTACAAACCGTGTATATCAATGTTTATCACAACATAAAGACACGGAAGAATTAAAAACACTATAACCCCAAGGGCGAAGTAGAAGAAAACAGATTTCTCCGGTGGAAGTTGGAAAAGGAGAATGATTGTTGCGATAGTAAGGATAAGGACAAGGATTAGAACTGGATTAAGCATTTTCGCAATCTTTTGAAATTGGAATTGAGTATAGAAGTGGTAAAAACTAATGAAATGGAAAAGGTAAATATATAAGGGAAATATCAGACGTAGTAATCGGGACAGATCATCGCATTTAATTAAAGATATCCTAATTTCCTTAAATCTCGAAGAAACAGATCTTATAGATTTCCAAGATTTTTTTTTTGAATCCCTTGAATTGCGGAATTCAACCATGACTACGTCAAAAATTATGACGAAACTTATTTTTCTCATTCCACTATTTTGTGATAGCTTCACTCATACGCTTCGAGTAATCGGATCATTTTATCCATATTACTCTATGGTAATAAAATCCTATCTATCAACACATATCCGTCATGAAAACATTTTTATGGTTAGCCATGACGACCTCGATCAAATTTCAGGACGAAATTTCTTTAACGGGTAGGTACTGTGACGACCCGGAAATTTCCGACCAAATTTAAACTTAACCTTTATATGTTTCCGACACGATAAGCAGAATTTGTAACGTTGAATCTCAAAGAGTTTGGAACTACATTCATGTAATCAATTACCCTTTGACCGTGTTCGACGATTCACGAACAATTATGTGTATATAGATATTTATATATAATATATAATATTAACGGAAAACATTAACAAAGTATTAGATATATGATACTTTACATGAACGTATTTGTTTTGATATATTTATCGACAGAATTAAGAGATAATATCAAATGATTGAATTATCAGATACATTATGATATGACTACGGGCCAATGTTATGAGGTCCACTGTGATTTAAGAAATCTATTCTTTTTGACAATATTCGGAAAATAGTAAAGTGATTTATAAGTAAGAACAAATGTGTCAATTAACGGGAACTAGACAAGGGTTAGTGGAAATTCCTGTTTAATTTTCAAGGCACGTTTTATAATATTTTCCTCGTGACCTTGATAAGATAACTATGTTAACCTTCATTTTATTTAATATGAAAGTAAGAACGTGGAGTGTAAATAACTTAGATGTTGGATATCGACAAGTTAAGTAACTCGACATTTTTCATTAAGATGATTTCATACGTTTATTTAACCTTTGGACTTTATCCCATGCTTCACCAACAGACTGTAATTTAAAAACTTGAAACCTATTATGAATATATATAATTCTACTTTTCTAAAATGTTTTATGATATAACGATTTAAATTAATATTAAATATATTTATACGCGTATTATACGTACATAGTTTTATACTTTTACTCTACTTTAACTTTACCTTTACTTTACTTTTACTTTACTTTAACTTTAATAATTTATACTTTAATAATTCACTTTACTTTAATAATTCATACTTTAATAATTCACTTTAATAATTCATACTTTAATAATTCACTTTAATAATTCATACTTTAATAATTCACTTTAATAATTCATACTTTAATAATTCACTTTAATAATTCATACTTAAATAATTCATACTTAAATAATTCATACTTTAATAATTCACTTTAATAATTCATACTTTAATAATTCACTTTAATAATTCAAAAATCTATTATAAATAGAATTCAATAGATTTCATTATTTCATAGAAACTTGAAAATATATTTCTCTAAACTCTCTCAATCGAATTACATATATATATTTACTTAGTATTATTTCAAGATATTATTAGTATACATAAAATACTACGACGGAGTTATATTCAGACGATTTCAAAATAAGTTTTCAAACGGGATAGAGCTAAGGAAATTATGGGTTGTAGCTATGGAAGTTATGGGTATTGTTCGAGGGTATTGCTCGTGAGGTCAACCTAATTCGTTGCGTCTACGTACTTTCCTGCAATATTGAATCACAATATTGATACGTGAGCATTCATATCTTATCTTTTATATATTAATAGTGTATCCCTGACTAGTGCTCGAGTATATATGATTATGCATGTTTGTATGCTTAGTTTCGTCGTTAAATAGTTTATGATAAATCACGAATTTGATACATATGCTACTTAGATAAGGTATATGATATGCATGTCGTTGAAAAGCTAAAGAAAAATTAATAACTTTTCATTTAGAAATCGTGTGGTTTCGATGAACGGATTAAAAGATATGGTCAACTGAATTATCATTAATTTTAATATTATTATTAAAACGATTATTATAATTGTTATCAGTTGATGTTATTACTAAAATTATCTTTATTACTAAAAATTAATATTTTTATTGAAACTATCATTTTATTATTTTTATCATTATTATTATTATCAATATTATTTTATCAAATAAATATGCGTACAAAGATATTTTAACCACACGTAATATAATTACATTAATAATACATACCACTATATTTTTATGATATTAAGTGAATTTTATAAATCTTATTACTTGAGATATATAAAAGTATATTTTTATCATATATGAATTTTAATATAAATTTTTATTTATTAATAAATGACTTGTATTATTTAGTATAATAAGATCTGATAAATATATTTAAATATATAAAACGACTATATATAAGTTATATAATAAATATGTATAGATTTTGGAAGTCATTTTGGGTCAAGTTGACTTTTGTTGACTTTTGCATTTCGGTCTCGAGCATTAGGATTGTGATAAACTACGACTTGACTTAAATTTTTAGACAGATATTGACCAACATATAAATATATATACTTAATATAGGTTCGTGAATCCGAGACAAACCCTGCACTTGTTCAGTGCTGTCATATACATAATTGCTACGAAATACAGTATTGTGAGTTTCATTACTCCCTTTTTATATATATTTTTGGGCTGAGAATACATGCACTGTTTTATAACTATCTTACGAAATGGACACAAGTACTAAAAACATATTCTACGTTGAGTTGTACCACTTTGCATATTTTTCCCTAATAGCTTGGTAACTACCATTTACATGCGGTATTGTAAACGTGAATCCTGTTGATAGATCTATCGGGCCTGACAACCCCAACCGGACTGGACGACCAGTATTCAACGGTTGCACAGTACTTCGTTTCAGTGACTACACTTGGTACAGTGTAGTGAGATTTCATAAAAAAGGGAATATGCGACGTTGATTAAATGTTAATTATGGTTACCAAGTGCTCAACCACTTAGAATATTTTTATTAAAACGTTTATGTATATGAAATCTTGTGGTCTATTACTATTACGAAAATGATTGATTATGATAAACTAATGAATAGGGGTGTGCATGGTACGGGAAAGAACCGAAAAAACCGAGGACCGGACCGAACCGGGCAGGAACCGAACCGGACCAAAGAGTTTCGGTACGGTCCATGGTCCTTATATTTCATATTTTTTGGTCCTCGGTACGGGACGGACCGGACCCGAAAAAATCGGAAAATGGACCGGACCGAAATATTTGCATTTTACATATCTATAATTAACAAATAGTCCATAGTATTATTGTCTTTTTATTATATTTTTTTCATGTTGTGTTTGCTAAACCATCAAATAGAAAGATTAACACTTTAAGATGATGTTTTTCATTCGTCTTTTTTATTTTTGTTTTGAGATCATTGCATATACTTCTACATATCTCCATGTAGTTGTGCTTCATCGCGTACTTGTTAATATTACCAAGAATAGTTTTTCTTAAAAAAACACCTATTGGATAATATATATTTTGCAGGATTTAAAATCATGTTATTTTAGACTAAAGAACCCATTTAAACTTAACGTCTAAACAAAATCTTTCATTCAAATTTAGGTGGGTTCACTTACACCCTCAAGTCCTCACTGGCAAATTTTTTGGGCACTAAAACATGTGCAAAGTGGTTAACAAGAAACAACAAATACATCTTTTGTTTATTTGACATGTTTATGAAATGACCTTCTAAGAGTTTATGGCATATTCAAGGTACATATATCCATGTTAAAATGCAGGTATTCATAACAAATATCAAATATTTCTTATAGTCTTATATAATGGAGAATAATACATACGTCTATGTGAGCAAGTTTGTAATGACCCGAAATTTTCCGACCAAATTTTACTTATGAGATTAATATTTACATAAATTAAACCATACCAACATGATAAGCAATCCAAATTGTTGAGACTTGTGTTTTTGAAAAGAGTTTTACACAACGTTTGACCGTCCAATATGACCGATGATATCACGAACTATATAACATACGATAATTATACGTTTGTGTATATATATGTATTTATTAATATTTAACATGATCTAAGGATGGTTTAACATCTCATTGTGTACTAATGACAATGAGTTATAAGTATATTTTGAAACTACTAACTTAAGTTTTCAAAACGATAACTATACGTAACATTCTTTGATATATATACTTATAATCTATAATGCTTATACATGTATCGTATATATAATGTATTTAATCACTTTTTAAGGACTTAAATACATAAAACAATATAAGTATATTCACAAAAGATAGCTATATTTGAATTCTGGTTCCGTTTCCTCAAGATTTCTATACGTATATCAAGGGTATATGTACCCGTATCATACCCAGCTTCTATACGTATTTACTATTGGTATATACACATCAAATCAACATCCTAATCAACATTATTACTGCCCTAGATATGAGGTAACTAGAATTTGTCAAGTAGTATGAATTATTAGTAAGAAAACAAAATTAGGAATCCTTTTCTTTCTTTATAAACTAAAAACATTTTTATAAATGAGCACCATTTCTTCACTCCATTTTCTCATACCTACACCCTCATTTCTCTCTCAAAATACTTCTAACTTCATACTTGATCATCTCCAAGCATTTTCCCCATCATTTAGCTTCAATTACATGCCTTAAACACCATAAGAAAACCCTTTCAAGAACATATCAAAATAACCACCCATTTGAAGAAGTTTACTTCCAACCTTTTGATCTAACTCCACCACTCTTTGATTCCAAGATTATTTCTTATCTTTTGCAGTAACTTTGTCCAAGTAACTTGAGGTAGTAACCTTGTTCATAATCTTATTCAATTCATATTCATATAGCTATCTTATTTTGTGGTATAAAATTTTAACAACAAGAACATAGTTTGAATGATTTCAAACTTGTTCGCAAACTAAATAGATCCTTCTAACTTGACTTTTAAAACACTTCAAGACCTGTAATATATCATAATGATATGCTAACCTAACAAGATATAACTTGGTTTTACAAAGAACATCTTAAAAACTGAATCTACGTCGTCGGAGTGCAACCGGGGGCTGTTTTGGGTTGGATAATTAAAAACCATCTTGAACTTTGAATTGAAAGTTCATGTTCTGGAAAAATGATATTTATTATGAATATGTTAACACATAAAAATTTCATGGTTTAACTCAAAGTGTAAGTATTTTTAGAAAAATGATCATTAAATGTTGTTTTTATGATGGAAAATGATCACTTTCATAAGTTTCACCAAAGTTTGACCTATAACCTATGATTTCGAATACAAACTAAGGTATTTTCAGTTCATATTCTTAAAATTTGACTCGATCCAAGGAAGTGGCAAGTTGAACCAACAAAAACGGAGTTGTAATGAAGAAACTACGACTAAAACAAGATTGGGTATCCGAAGCTAGTTTAGCTACGAAAATATTTGGAGAAAAAGTAAATTAATCATATCTTTTCTAATTAATATGATATTTTATATATAATTACTTATTATTTGATATTATATATTTCAGGACCACCCGTAAACAACACGAGAAGATTAATCATAAGACCTCATGATTGTACGCAACACGTCATTTGACAACACGGTACTTTATGTACGCAACACGTCATTTGACAACATGGTACCATGGTTCGAGATTAATTCTGATCAATACGAATACGATGGGGTCTTTATTTATTTTATTTAAGCAACTAATTGTGGACCACTAATATCGGACTGCTAACTACGGACTAAGAAAATATTAAAAGTATTAAAAGTATATATATATATGTAACGATTACTTAAAAAGAAAATATGTTGATATATTATATATATGGTTAGGTTCGTGATATCTATCGGAGACCAAGTTGAATTAAATACCTTCAAGGCAAAAGTGAGTTTCATTTGCTCCCTTTTTAATTGCTTTTGCAATATATATTTTTGGGCTGAGAATACATGCGCTGCTTTTATAAATGTTTACAAAATAGACACAAGTACTTAAAAATATATTCTACTTGAGTTGTACCACTGGCATATTTCCCTGTAGCTTGGTAACTACTATTTACATGGGTATTATAAACTCGAATCCTGTTGATAGATCTATCGGGCCTGACAACCCCAACCGGACTGGACGACCAGTATTCAACGGTTGCACAGTACTTCGTTTTGGTGACTACACTTGGTACGGTGTAGTGAGATTTCATAATAAAGGGAATATGCGACGTTGATTAAATGTTAAGTATGGTTACCAAGTGCTCAACCACTTAGAATGCTTTTCATACAACTTGCGAGTGTATTATGTTTATGATTATGAAATCTTGTGGTCTATTAACATATTGAAATGATTGTTATGATAAACCTATGAACTCATCAACCTTTTGGTTGACACTTTAAAGCATGTTTATTCTCAGGTACGAATTAAGTCTTCCGCTGTGCATTTGCTCAATATAAGGACATTACTTGGAGCCGATCATCGTAATGGGACCAAATGTTGATGACTTCGTCTAGATGGATTAGGACGGGTCCTTTCAAAGTTGAAGATCAAAATGGAAATACATAAGCTTTTGCCACCTATCATAAGAAGTAGACCGACTATAATCGCAATTCCAGTCGTCAATATTGAGTGTACTCAAGTGGGATGGTTCTTTCCCAGAAAACGAACTGAAAATCATGGAACCGAACCGGACCGAACCAAAATTATTTGGTACGGTCCTCGGTATGACTTCTTTAATTAATTTGGGACTTGAGACGGAACCGACCCGAATTAATTTGGGACAGAACCGTACCATGAACAGGCCTACTAATGAACTCACCAACCTTTTAGTTGACACTTTAAAGCATGTTTATTCTCAGGTATTAAAGAAATCTTCCGCTGTGCATTAGCTCATTTTAAGGATATTACTTGGAGTCATTCATGACATACTTTGAAAGACGTTGCATTCGAGTCGTTGAGTTCATCAAGATTAATATTAAGTCAATTATAGTTGGATGTAATATGAAATGAGTGTACACTGCGTACCTTCTAACCGATTTACAAGTGCAGACTAAATCTCTCAATTGCACTAAATTTCCAACAATAATTATACTTCAACTATAAAAACAATTTTAATTTATTTGTACTTTATTGTAATCGAAGAAAGAGATATAGGTACATGGATTGCTACCTTTGCCAGAGCATAACGATTTTAAAGGGGAGATATACATGGATTCGATTAAAGAATGGGGTTTGAAGATATTTAAGAATCCCCGCAAATAAAATGGAAGAGAGATAAGGGTGGATTAGGAAAAAAGATGGCTAGTGGGGAGGAGTAAGGTTTTACGGGTGTCCTAGAAATCTTATAGTTAAGTTTTGGTGATTGAATAAGGGTGCGTTTGATAAAACTGAATGATTTAGCGCTCAATGGTTCAGAGTTCTGAATGGTTCAGAAGCTCTGAACAAATATGCTTCTTAATAAAAATTCACCGTTTGTGAAGAGTTCCGAATCAACACTCTGAATGACGTAGAATTACCATTTTAACCTTCAATTCGATTTAGATCTAAATAAACAAATCTAGTTTCATTTTTAGCTAGTACTCGTAATTAATAAAAAAAAGTGCTCCATAATTTAAAAAAAACAACTAGTACTCCGTAATTAATAAACAACAATATATCCTTTCAAAACAAGATCCAAAATAGTTTTCTGCCCAATATTTCTTTTTCATCATAGAAAATCGTCATAATCACAGCAAGAAATTGATGAACATATAAACAAATATATAATCTACCATCATACCCACAACAAAAACTCATCTGGGTATTTCAGATTTTGATTTTTGCATAAGGGTTTTTCCATATAGGGCCCACTTTTGAATCTAGTTGAAACCTTTAAGGCCATATCTTTGCTTGTAATCAGAGAGGTGCTTACAGGAAGATATTTAGAGGAAAATTAATTGGTGGAAAAAAAGGATGAAGAAGAAAAGAGTATTTAGAGATATGAAGGGAGAAAGAGGATGAAGAAGAGAAGGGTAGATAACAAAAGGAGAAAAAGATGATGAAGAAGAATTACCTTGTGAAGAAAAATTAATGGCTGGAAGATTTTGTGAAGTGAATATGGCAAAGCAAATAAGAAATAAAAAGGTATTTAGTGGAAAAGTGTACCACTGAACCATTTAGAGATACTTCAGAAGGGGAACCATTCAGTGCTCGTTCAGTATCACTCTTACATTCAGAGGCAGACATCAAACGCACTTAACACTGAACGATTCATTGTTCAGTGCTGAATGATTCCATTCAGAAGCAAACAAACACACCCTAAGTCAGAAGTAAACAACAAAATCTGGTGACCGAATAATCTGCTAGGAACAATAAGTTCATTAATGCACAAGTAAACAAGCCCCAAGTATCTACTGATTCATTAGTTATGTTTTATTTAGCCTTACAAGGTCTATTTTTTATTTTTACCTCAATTACATAATTCTGTATTTTCAAGTAAAGGGAATGAGGTTAACATTCAAGCTGAAATCGGTGAGATCTATGATCTGCTCGATTAATAATTCCTCAATCCGACCTTGAAAAACTTTAATAATTATATTCGAGTTCGAACTCAATACTCTTATATGTTTTGTGTTCGAGTTACATCCTTATTTTGTTATTTTGATCAATGTGTAATAAACTTATCTTTAAAGGTCACGCTGTCGGTTTTCAAGCTCGAGCTTCATGACCTTGTACTATAACCTTAACGTGAATTCGGTCCGGTCGAGTTGGCTTGCAAATTCAATTCAATGGTCTAAAGAGAACCAAGTGATGTATTACATCTAGAATAGAATCTGATAACAACTAAAATAACAGAGATAAATGAGAATTCAAGCATAGCTATTATAATCTGATTGATGGTTAGATATCTATTTAACAAACAGTAAAAAACTTTACCAAAAAACCGAAACCCTAACAGCCGCTCCAGGCGATTTTCTTTTAACGTTCAATCAGGCGGGATCAAATGCCAATTTCCACCACCATGCCTACACGCGACGATTACATTAACAAGGAGAAGATCTCTACCA
Organism: Rutidosis leptorrhynchoides; assembly: GCF_046630445.1. NCBI lineage: Eukaryota > Viridiplantae > Streptophyta > Magnoliopsida > Asterales > Asteraceae > Rutidosis > Rutidosis leptorrhynchoides. Next base: position 565,501,039 of record NC_092335.1, on the reverse strand, counting down.
TGATGTACGTTACGAATTTCCCTCACACTTTCGGTATCAATGATCTGCGGAATCTTTGCAAAGATTATGGAACGGTTTTAGATGTCTACATAGCACGGAAGTTATCAAAACAAGGGAGCAGAATTGCGTTTGTCAGATTTTTAAATGTGGAATCTGTTCGATCGCTTGCGCTTAAATTATCGGCTGTTTGGATTGGAAATTTTCATGTATTTGCCACTCAGGCCCGATTTAAATGTGAAGATTTGATCAATCGTTCAGGTAGATCCTCTGGTCAAGCAGGTATCCCATTCGTCCATCCATCTAGGGTTGATAATATAAAGGAGTTTCCCCCGATTCAAGGTAAAACTTTTGCTTCTGCTGTGCACAGTAATGTGAAAATAGACCCTCCAAAGCATGTTGTTAACACGTTGTGCATTCATGATGACGAATTGGTGACGGGTTCAGATGCACAAAATATCTTGTTTGTTAAATTGCTTAACCCCGAACTAATACCTCTCATTAAAAGGATTTGGTTTGTGGAAGGATTTTCGGAGTTGAACATACATCACCTAGGGGGATCTTGGATTGATGTGGTATTTTCCAATGTCGACTCCTTAGAGAAGTTCAAGATCCATAAAAAAATTCAGTCGTATATTGAGGAATTCAAAGGATTCGACGAATTTTTTGTAGTGAAAGAATGTGCGGTATGGATTACAATTGATGGTTTACCTGCGTGCGCATGGACAGAAGCTATTTACAGGAAGATTGCACTATTATTTGGATATAAAGCATTCTCTACAACGGCAGATGTTCAGGAGGGGTGTGGTAAAATGTGCTTGCTTACGAAAAGAATGGACTATATACATGACGTTATAAATGTGAAGGTTAAAAGTAACATGTACAAGGTATTGGTGAGGGAAGTCTCGTCCTGGAATACTGTTATTCTCGACCTGGAAGATGATGACTCTTCTGTTAATTCTGTTAGTAGTGCAGAAGAAGAAAAAATCCTAAGTGACCAAGAAAGTGAGATATTAAAAGGTAAACGTGTTCTTTCTGGAGAAAAATCGAAAGAGAGTGGGAACAATGGTTCAAAAGTAGACAGCGTCATTGGAACTCATGTATCAGATACAGTGTTAGAAAAAAATGTGGAACACAATGAGGAGAATGTTAACAGCGGTGAAAAATCGGTGTCATCGTCGCCTTCTAAAGCCCCAGGTTTTAATGGCCAAATTTTCAACTCGCCGGCTGGAAACTCAAATAATGCAAGTAGCAGCAGTATGGAAAAGGTGATCAAAATGGGACAAATTCTTGGCTATAATTTAGATGGTCTCACAGATGCAAAGAAAAAGATTGTTTTAAGTATGCGAGATTTTAATATGATATCATGAATTTATTATCCTTAAACATTGGTGGAGGGATGTCGTCTAGAGATAAACAAAAATGGGTGTACAATTTATGTCGGGAACATTCTATAGCTATTGTTGGTATCCAAGAAACGAAATTACACGATCTTAATCATTTTGATATTAAGGCAATGTGGGGCAATTATAACTTCAAAGTGGCATCTTCTAGTGCTCGGGGTCGTTCCGGAGGCATTCTCACGGTATGGGATCCCAACGTATTTATTAGTTCTAGAGTCATTTCTTTTCGCAATATTCTTATTGTTGAAGGTAGCTTCCCAGGGATCGATTCTAGAGTTTTCTTGCTGAACATTTATGCTCCGCAGGCGCTTGCACAGAAACGTATTCTCTAGAATTTTATCTCTGTTTTTATGCAAAACAACGGGGGTGAATACATTATTTTCGGTGATTTTAATTGCGTTCGTTTTTCTCATGAAAGAATAGGGGTTAACTTTAATGCTTCTGAAACTGATGAGTTCAACGAGTTCATCTCAGATTGTAACCTGATCGATGTGCCTTTGGGTGGGCGTTCTTTTACAAGGGCAAACAAGGCTTTTACTAAACGATCTTTGATTGATCGCTTCCTTGTGTCTAACGGTATTTTGAACGTTTTTTCCTCGCTCACAGGTATCATTCTCTCAAATATTTGGTCGGATCATTGCCCGATCGTGCTTAAAAATGAATTGGTTGATTATGGTCCTATTCCTTTTAAACTTTTTAACTCTTGGTTTAAAATAGAGGGATTTGATGATGTTGTGACTAAGTCGTGGCAGGATACAAACCAAAATTGGAGTTCTAATCCTCAAATAAGGTTCAAAGAAAAACTGAAACATGTCAAGATGGCTCTGAAAAGTTGGCATAAAGACTATCAAATAGGCGCAAGGATGCAAAAAACCGTTTTAAAAAATCGGTTGAAGGAGTTTGATGATCAAATTGAGGTAGGGATCAATTCGAGTAATGTAGTAAACGAAAGAGCATCGGTTATAAAGGATCTCGCTGCCCTAGAAGAGTTGGACGCTATGAATCTAGCGCAAAAAAATAGAAAATTGATTCACGCTCTAGGTGACGAGAATACAAGTTTTTTCCATTCGGCGATAAATAGAAAAAGAAAAAAGTTACAAGTGACGGGTGTTATGAAAGATGGGGTATGGTGCACTGATCCTACAATGGTAAAAAATGTGTTTCTTGAGTTTTTCATCAACAAATTCAAGCCTACAGATCACGACTTCATTGCTTCGCCGAGTCGTCATATTCTGCAGATTAATGTTTCTAAAGCTACTTATTTGGCTTCGGATTTTACAGAGGAGGAAATAAAAGAGGCGGTCTGGGCTTGCGGTAGTGACAAGGCTCCAGGCCCGGACGGTTTCTCCTTTAAATTCGTGAAACATTTTTGGGATACAATTAAATGTGATTTAATTGCTTCAGTTTTTGACTTTCAGGACACAGGTACAATTCGAAAAAGATGTAATTCATCGTTTTTTTCTCTCATCCCAAAGAAAAAAAATCCAGCTCATGTTCAAGAATACCGCCCGATAAGCCTAATTGGTATCCAGTATAAAATCATCTCTAAGATTCTTGCTAATAGAATGGCTTTGATAATTGATGATGTTATCGGTTCAGAACAATCGGCTTTCATAAAAGGTAGGCAAATCTTAGAGGGTCCTCTTATGGTTAACGAAGTAGTGGATTGGTGCAAAAGAAAAAAAAAGACAGCAATGTTTTTTAAGGTTGACTTTGATAAGGCGTTTGATTCGATTCATTGGGATTATGTTATCTCCATGCTTCACTTTATGGGCTTTCCTCCTCGCTGGATTACTTGGATAAAGGCATGTCTTTTTTCTTCAAAGGCATCTATTTTAGTTAATGGTAGCCCTTCTTCAGAGTTTCAGATTGGTAGAGGCCTAAGACAAGGTGATCCGCTGTCGCCTTTTCTCTTCATTATTGGTATGGAAGGTTTGAAAGCGGCTATTAATGATGCTATCAATGCGGCCTTATACTCTCCTATTCGGGTTGGTAAAAGAGAGAACACGAGAAAAGTGGCCATTTGCATGTATGCGGATGACGTTTTATTTATGGGAGAATGGTCGCAAGTGAATGCGTCTAATCTTATAATCATTCTTGAATGCTTTTTCCGAGTTTCTGGTTTAAAAATAAACCTTCTAAAATTGCAACTTTATGGTGTCGGGGTAAGTGCATCAGAGGTTGGAAATATGGCTAATTTCATGGGTTGTGCGCACTCTGTTTTACCTTTTCATCATCTCGGATTACCTATCGGTCATAACATGACAAGATTAGCGAGCTGGAATTATGTTATTGATAAAGCGAAGAAACGACTTGCCTCGTGGAAAGCAAATATGATCTCTATGGGAGGTAGACTTACGCTCTTAAAATCAGTTTTAGGGGCTATTGGTACTTATTATATGTCACCTTTTAAAGCTCCTGTAAAGGTTATAAACAAGCTAGAGTCGTTGAGAGCGAATTTTTTTTGGGGCGGGAAAGAAGAAGCTAAAAAAATCCATTGGATAAAGTGGAGATTGGCTATGAATCCTATCGAAAAAGGAGGCCTGGGTGTTGCTAGTTTAAAATCCCTAAACTTGGCTCTTGTATCAAAATGGAGATGGAGGTTCTTGTATAATTCAAATGCAACCTGGGCAAAAACAATAAAGGAAATTCATGGTGTAAGTATTGGTGGTGAGGTTCCATGCGCCAATAATGCAACAGGAGTATGGAGTGGCATAAAAAAGTGTATTGATCAGGTAAATGCAACGCAAGCTCTTGTCGAAAGTAACTTACGAATGTGTATCGGTAACGGTCACAACACGAATTTTTGGTTCGACCCATGGCATGATGGTATTCCATTAGCGACTTCTTTCCCTCGTTTGTTTAATCTCGAATCAGATAAATTTTGCAAAGTTATTGATAGAGTGAATAAGCCGATTGATAACTTTAATTGGCGCAGACTGCCTCGTGGGGGTGCAGAAATGGTTCAGCTTCAAGCGTTCATGAATATCATTTTGCAGGTTCAGCTTGTTAGTGAGCAAGATCAATGGTGCTGGGATGGCTTTGATTTCGGTTCTTACAATGTGGCTCAAGCTCGTAAGATGATTGACAAGTTAGACCATGCTACTTTTACAATCCCTACATTTTGGTGCAAGTACATTCCCATAAATATCAACGTGTTCATATGGAGATTCAGGCTCCATCGTCTCCCTACTCGCCTCAACCTATTAGAGAAAGGGTTGGATTTTGATAATGGGTCATGCAGTATGTGCTCAAATGGGTTGGAAGATGACTTACATATATTCGCAACATGTGATTTAGCCAAGCTAATTTGGAGGCGAGTGGGTTTATGGATTAATTTTGACATTCCTTCTTGGTCCTCGTTAGACGGTATATGGTCTTGGGTGGATGGTGTTCCTATAAATGAAAAACAAAGAATTATTGTTCGGGTGATCATCGTCTCATCTCTTTGGAACATATGGAGGCTTCGGAACAGTATTGTTTTTCAAGACTCAAAATTTCGAAAGAGTCATGTATTCGATTCTATCGTTGCTTCTAGCTTTAATTGGTTGTATGCTAGGTTTAAAAAGAGTAGAGATAACTGGACGGTGTGGTTACAAGACCCGCTAAACGCTATGTAATCTCCTTTTTGCCTCTAGCTTCTCGCTAGTGGTCTTTTAATTTATTTTTTTGCTGTTGTTCGAAAAAAAAGAATCTGACAACACAACAGTGACATCATAACCAATTTACATAAAGAATTGATTTAGTGGATGGGGTGTCAAACACCATGAATTGAGAGTCTCATGTACGGTTCCTTTGAGAAGGGTGTGATACCACCACCTATCAAAGTGTCACACCAACTGCCACCACCTCAACCACTTTCTCTATTGTAGATCAGGCCACTCCCTATCGTGGCTAAACTATTCATCCTCTTAACCTGCCACATCAGCGCCACATCAGCACTCAAATTCTATAACTAACCCATAAAATCCTATAACTAAACTCTGCCTATAATGACTAAAACATTTTTCTCTTAACTGCCACGTCATTAATTAATTTTTTTATATTTATTTTAACTAACATAAAAATAATTATTTTTTTTAAACTACCACTTTAATTATAAACACAAAGTGGAATAGTAGTGTACATACCCAAATGTATACGCAGTAAACAAAAGCTAAAAATAATTATTAATTTTTTTTTAATTATCTTTTAATGAATATATCTGCTTTTCAAAAATAAAAAAAATAATTATTAAACACTCCATCTTTACCCACCTACTGACCTACCTCTTTCCATCTTCTCTATCTTCTCTATTCTTCTATCAAAATACAGAACCCATTACATTAGTAATACTAATTTTTTGTCATGTACATCTCATCTTCTTCATTTGAGACATTCTTCCATTAACAGTATAAAAATGAGTTTTGTCATGTAGCTCACAAAGAGGAAAGAGCCATTTAAACGGATAAATATGATCCAGTGGTCCCACTTCAGTTTAAAGGCTTCGCCAAATTCATGGTGATTGCAGGTAACGATTGCAGGTGACGAATTGCTGCCTATAGCACCAAACAGGTAACGATTCGGTAACTATGGGTAACGACCGGTAATTGCTCCATAGGGAGTGGTCTCATGAACCGTCCAATCACTAATATTACTCTTTTAAACCTAACTATATTAAAACAACCTCTTATCTAGATGACATATTTTATCCATCTATTATGACACATTTTTATAATATTATAATAGATAGATAATAACTAGTTCTACATAAGCCACGTTAAAGCTAGCAACTTTAAATGTTTGCAGTTGAAATGAACAGCTTAACAACTCGAGATCGAATATATTATACTCTCTTCGTCTTACAATGATAACTGTGCTTTTAAAGTATTTCATTTTTTACTTTGACTTAGTTATATATTTGATGAATTTAAATTAAATGAATAAAAACATATTTAAAACTCAGTTCATTCATATAAATTTAACTACGAAAAAAAAGTCTCCCAAATTTAACTGCCAGAGGCTCCTTTTGATGAAGCTGAAATTTGGAACACAATTCGAGACTTCGAACCGGGTAAAGCTCCGGGACCGGATGGTTTTAATATGAGCTTTTTCAAACAATACTTTTGGGTTATTGATGTGTGCGAGGGGTACTAGGAATTAGTATTATTTTTACAACGAAATACTATTAAATATGATACAATTTTACACAAGATATTTATTTATTTATAGAATGGATATACCTAAACCTTGATACAACACTTATAGGCAGTGTACCTAATCGTACAGTAGTGTAGTTTTTAGTAAGTCCGGTTCGTCCACAGGGAACTCTTAAACAAGCTTAACGCTATATTTTTTTAAAAACTATATTTGTAAAAATACAAAAATATATATAAGTAGTAGTATTATTATAAAAGGAGGGGTTTTTACAGTTTAATGACCGGTTTGTCGATTTTAAAACTTAAGTCGCAGTTAAAACCTAATGTAAAATACTAAAAATAAATACAACTTAATTTAAAGCGTAAAGTAAATAACGATAATGAAATTGCGATAAAAATGCGATAAAATAAAATTGCGATAATTTAAGAGTACGATAATTAAAAGTGCAATTAAATATAATGACAATAAATAAAAGTGCGATATTTAAAAGTGCAATTAAATATAAAATAAAGGAAATTAAATATGAAATAAAGGAATTATGCTTATTTAAACTTCCGTAATCATGATGTTTGACGTGTGTTTTTAGTTTATTCCCATGGGTTAATTGTCCTTTGTCCTGGATTATTCGATATGTCCATACGGATTTGTCCATAATAGTCCATCAGTCATAAATATAAAGTGCGAAAGTCTTCGTCAAATTATTCTTATTCCCGAAGTCAAATATTCCAACTAATTGGGGATTCGAATTGTAAAAAGGTTTTAATACTTTGTTTAATGAATACACCAGGTTATCGACTGCGTGTAAACCAAGGTTTTACTACTTTGTTAACAATTACACCAATTACCCTTGAATGTAATCCACCACTGTTTCAACAAGTCTATTAACTATTAATCCAGTTCCGTGTCCGGTAAAATGAACAATTATTGGTATTTATAGATATCCTGCCCACCGTACCCAGTTAAGCGTATGTGGTTATATATAAATACGTCAAATTATAAGTCTATATATTAAATTAACGAGGTATCATTTAATTAATATAAAGCCCATTAATAGTCCATAGTCTAATTTCCACAAGTGTCGTTCTTTTATCCAAACCCCAATTATGGTACAAAGCCCAATTACCCAATTTTAATATTTAGCCCAACATCATGATTACTTCGGCATTAAATAAGCATAATAATAACTTAGCTACGAGACATTAATTTAAAAATAACATTAATCATAACTTACAGTTATTAAAAATAGCGTAGCGTTACACGGACAGAATTTCGACTTACACCCTTACAACATTCGCTAGCATACCCTTATTATTAGAATTTAAAATTAAAATTAAAATTAAAATTAAAATATAAATATATATACGTTGATGAATGAGAAGAGAAAAAGATGATGGATATTGAACCAAAACGCGCGAATTTATAGCAATGTGGGCTGTCACCTACTGCCATGCGATCGCATGGCTTTTTGCCTTCCAGGCCATGCGATCGCATGGCCCCTTTTTCCAGCTCACAAGACTTTATTTCTTTGCTTGCCGACGGTTTATAATAATATATATATAATATATAAATAATTTTAAGAATTATTTAAATATTATATTATATTCGTGTGCATAGTTGACTTGTAATTTTTAGTCCGTTGCGTCGAGCGTTGAGAGTTGACTTTGGTCCCGGTTCCGGATTTTCGAACGTCCTTGCGTATAATTTAATATCTTGTACTTTGCGTTTTGCGTCTTGTACTCTTGTAATTTTGAGACATTTCTTATCAATAATTGGAACCACTTTGATTGTATTTTGTACTTTTGAGCTTTTTGGTCGTTTACGTCTTCAATTTGTCGAATCTGTCTTTTGTCTTCACCTTTTATTATTTAAACGAATATCACTTGTAAATAGAACAATTGCAACTAAAAGCTTGTCTTTCTTGAGGGATAATGCTATGAAATATATGTTCTTTTTTAGCATTATCAAATATTCCCACACTTGAGCGTTGCTTGTCCTCAAGCAATATAGTCTTGAAATAAAAATACTAGAATCACTTCTTTATTCTTCACACTTTGTACATCTACGGCGGTATAAACAATGGTAATAACGTTGTGGTTTACAGTCCCACATGACTATAAAAATTTAGATCCTTTAAGGAAATTATATCTTTATGAAAACATTTGATCTTTTGAAAATTTAATCTAGCTTTTACCCTAGATAAGTTTTCCGGAATAACCCTTCACCGGTGTTTGCGAAATGTTTTTGTGGGTTTGGTGGGTTTCAGATTTTAAAATTTAGCTCAAAAATTGTGGTTTTGTGTCACCCATTTGTTAACCTTGTATTTGGAAAGCAACACGTCCAGTATACTTGTTCCGTATATTACCTTTCGGTAAACTACCGTCCGGTTGTAAAGGAAAGCGTTGAACAAGCAACTGTTAAGGCAATATCCCCTGACATGCTTTTAATTATGGTCTATAACGTGTCGGATGCAATTACTATCCTTGGTAGGAGCAATAGTAAAGCTCACCCTTATAATTTTTCGGTTTGGCACAAGGTCCTGTCTTCGATCATACTATGCAACCACCGTTCTTACAGTTGACATCCGATTTGGTTCAGGTGACCTAATGAATTCCAGGTGAATTCCTAGGATTTTACGTTCAATGGTAATGAACGCATTGAAAATGGGTTTTCAGAAAACAAATCGGTTTGTAATTTTGATCAAAATATTTTCTCGTTCAAGCTCGAGTTTAGATATCATCGAATTCCATGAGTTTGTAATTCTCAATCTTTAAGATCAATCTCTAGGACTGAGTAATATCAGGCTTAAAAGCTGATTTTTGATCTTTAAGGAGATTATCCTTTTCTGGGGATCTGATTCATTAGTCTTATCCAGCTAATTTGCACGGCGTCCTCCTCATTGTACGAGACAGATCCTCTCATGGTTAGGATAAGTCTGACCACTTGGCGACCCTGTTTGATGCTGAGGTCCGTGGATTTCCTGCTGATTTTAGTGATGACTTTTCTAGATTTTTCGTCAACCTACAGCTGGTCTGGACGACAACTTCCTGACCTAAATCAAGAAGCGCGTTTCTTTTTCGGAAGACTTTACTTCCTTTTAATGATGGAATTGATTCATCGTGTAGATCCATCTTTCTTTTAAATGTATTACAGTAAATTGGGTAAAACTGTTTAGATTAGTCTAAAGCAAAAGTATCTTCAGTTATTTGTTACAAAAATATGTGACTTATGTTTTAAATAACTTAGTAAATTTTTCCCATACTTGGCTTTTATTTTCCTTTCTTTGCCTTTTTATTGTCCTCTATTCCATTTTAAATGAATTCTAACATTTTGGTTTGTTTCTCAATTTATGTCCTTTCCGAGGTAACAATAATTTCGGTGTTTAACACCTAGTTTTATCGTTCATAAATATGTATAAACATGATTTTGAATTCATTTAATTGAAAATTTTGAAATTTTTTACTAGAATTGGGTAGCAGTATATAAGACTAGGGCTGTTCTTTATTATCATAGAGTACTAGATTCTAATACAACTACTGCTTTACTAGTATTTTTAATGGTAACCAAGTGTATAAGTTTAAAATTTTAAAAATCCGAAAGAATTTAACCCCTTCCCACACTTAAGATCTTGCAATGCCCTCATTTGCAAGAAATCAGTAACAATTTAAATTATTGAGGGTGATTAGCGTAGAAAAATGATTAAATTTTACCAAGGTTTTCAAATATATTGGCGTTTGTTTGTTGAATGATAAATGGTGCACATCATTTGTTCATTCCATCTTGTTGTTACATCACATTTGTTTTTCGTTTTGTCGTCAAAAGTACTAGCTTTTGCTGAACTTAATGCCAGTCTTTGAAAATGCGCTGTTTTACCCTGTTGTGTACAATTGACAATATACATACATACAAATATAAACAAGCATTGTAATTTGAAATGGGACTTAAAATCTCACTTTCAAATCAAATATGAAATATTAGTACCAAATAATAAAAATATTAAACAATACATTAATGTATCAAAATATAATGTGTTTAAACATAAATAAACAGAAATAATAAAAATAAAAGTCATAAAAATTACCAACATGAACTAAATCAATCTGAATAGGGGTTCCAGTTCATGTCATCGTCCGAGTTCCATGGTTGGTGATAGGTGTACTGGTATGCCTGGTTAGGGTCGTAGAGAGTATAAGGTGGTCTCATCTCGGGCTGGTGTTGAGGATAGTAAGCGGGTCGGGTCGAAACGTAGTGATCCTGAGGTGACAGCCGGCTCATAATCTGACACTGATGATAGTCCCATCTATCATGCTGTCATTGCCTGGAATGCTCGTAATCATTCCGGGCTTGCCACTGCTCCATCCGACGAAATCTCTCCGCGTTTGTCATATCTACCTCATCTACACGCTGGTAGACATCAGTCATAGCCTCCCGAATGACATTCCTAATGTCATCTGCTTCCTCCATCTTCTCATCTGAGTCTCTCTCTACCTGAGGATGACTACCTTCATAGGGTATTGCCTGGTTGCGTCTACTCTTTAATACCTTAGCACCCACATAAACCCTCAATCCTAGAAGTTCAACATGTTCCCTACATTCCAAAAGTGGACCCCCTTGGTCCTTATCTACACCTAAATACTCTCCAATGAGAGTAACAAAAATACCTCCTCCAATTATCCCCCCTTCATGTATTCCTTCAACCATCTTAGACAAATAAAAACCAACACAGTAAGGGATATTAACAAAGCCTCTTGGGTCTCGAATACACTTTAGGTAAAATAAATCATGTAAGGTCAATTTTTCCTTGTTGTGACCTCTCTGTGTAATCGAGTTTGCCAAAAATCTATGAATTATACGAAGCTCGGCTCTGTTAATATGTAAGTAGGTATGTGTTCCTCCCCGCCCAAAAATATTATAATCTGACATACGCCTCCAGACGGCGTTCGCATCGAAATTCCTATCTACCCTTTCACCACGATAAATCAAATTCATACAATCGGGTAGTAGTAATTCAGCGGGCGTATATATCTGTAAAGCCCTGGCCATGTCCAGCATGGACATCCTGTACATCCTACGGCCAAGTATAAACCTAAGAAAACTTCTATCATCTAATCTATCTACATCTACATTTAACGCTATAGTACTCATCAGCTCAACACACCATTCCTTATATACAGGTCTACGAATGGTGAATAAGCGTTCCCAATCAGTAAAAGAAGAACTGCCATACCTTTGGATCAAATGCTCCCTAACACGGTCAGCAAGTTGAACCCTTTCCAAAGGATTCCAATCAATTACCCTAGGCACCTCTACATCTTTCGTTACTAATTTGAATTTATTACTTTGATATGCCGGGTAATCTCTCCATCGTCTATCGTATCTCAGATTAGGATGCAACGTGTGTTCAGGAATCGTTGGGTATTCTACAGGCGGATGCATCGAAAATACTATGAATTGATTAACAAATTGTAGCGGATCATAATAAGGTACGTGTTGATCAGGCTGATGTTGTTGTTCCTGTTGTGGTTCTTGTTCAGGTTCTGGCTCGTATTGCGGCTCATATTCTGGTTCAGGCTCCTGTTGTGGTTGTCTAGATGACGATGAAGCACCAGCAGTATCGGTTTTCTGCAAAACACATTAAACACAAAATTTGTGCATCCAAATATGCATTAGTGTTAGCAAAATAACAATTTAAATTAACCACAATAACATGTTCAATCAAAATTAAACTTATACACATTTTCACATTTTTTACAATTCTACACTTTTTCAAATAAGCACATATGAAAATGTATACAAAGTTTATAAGCATTTAACTCAAATAACATGTCAAAATAGTCATAACTAACAATTAAATAAGTCTCAAATGGCAATTATATCAAATTAATCAAGTTCATGAATTTTGTACCTAAAAAGTCTACTTTAATCTTCAAAAATCATGTTTAGGATCAATGTTTAGATCATTTAGCTACCTAAACATGTTACACTACTTAATTTAGCAATAATTCATTTTAAAAATCGGCCATAACCTGTTTATATCAAAAAGCCCCAAATTTCTCAAGAACACAAACCCTAGATTCCTAAAAATTTTGAAGTTTTTGGCTTCAAATCATGTTAAATAGCATCAATCTAGGTTATACATGCATAAAATACTAACAATTTAACACTAATTACACTAGAAATTAACAAAATTGCATTAGGTAAAATATTGGTAATTATCACAAAAACTATGAAATTTTAGAGTTTAGGGGTGTAATTTTTACCTTTTTGTTGAAGAATCCGAACCTAGGCATGATTAGAGCAAGAAATTTGACGAATTACGGTGGAAAAATGATGAAATTTGAGAGGGTTTTGGGAGAATTTTCGTGTATTGTGTGTGTTGTGGTGTGAGAAAGACAGACCAGTCGATGGTACTTGTTTGTGGCCTGGAATCCAGCTCCATGCGATCGCATGGAGTTTGTAAAGGAACCCCATGCGATCGCATGGGGTCTGTTGTTGTTGTTTTTTTTTTTTTTTTTTAATAAAAATCTTACACTTTTAAAACATATAATTAATTAAATTTTAAAAATTTGTTTCTTTTTAGGATGAGGGCATTTCGGATCGTTGTCCTAGTCCGTCCCTCGACAAAATTTTAAAATTTGTCAATTTTAAGCGCAGTTTTAAAAGCAAAGATTTTTGGGTTTTTTTAAATGTTTTTGGCATACTTTAATTCAATAAGATTAAAAATAATGATAATAAAAGTTCTTGCCCCTCCCTTGGGTAAAGCAATTTCAGTTCAATGGCCTAGTCTTCAACTCACGACGAATTTTTAGAAATCAATTTTTAACTTAGCGAAATAAAGTAAATTTTTGTTTTTAAATTCACATAAAACATAAATTTAAAATGTATAAAATTAAAAATTCATATTAATAATATTAAAAAAAAATTCACACCAAACTTATATTATATTTTTGTTTTTATTCATACAAACTTATATTAAAAGTATTAATTTTTCAAATATTTACAATTTTAAATATATTAATTTTAAAAAGTTACATTAATAATTTAATATTAATTTTAATTTTAAAAACAAAGTAAAAATAAAATTAAAAATCTTTTTGGCCTTTTATCCCACTTTAATCAATCAAATATTATCAAAAAATATACGCCCCTCTTTTCGGTAAAGTAATTTCGGCTGTTTTACCTAGTTTTACTCCTGACGAATTTCTGAAATATTTTGGGTTGATTGATTAAAGATATTTATACCTTAAGAATAAACGGTAAATTTTGCAGTGATGTAATAAATTTTTGTATGATATCAATAATTTCGGTCGCAAGACCTAATTTTATCGAATACAAATTTAATACTTTATAGCGAACAAATTAGCGTTTATTATCAAAAGGTTCAAAGCAATAAAATAAAAAATAAAAAAAACTGTACATACTTACCTGTGAAATAGAATTCTCAGTGACCTGTTTTAGCCCACTCATAAGATAGTCGGACTAATTGGTTTTCCATGGCTACATAGGCGTAACCTCGAGCATTCAACGTTTTTTCTTCGAAACATATGAACGGTCCATCTCTGCATAAAGTGACGAATTCGGTATTGGAATATGTCTGATTCGTCGAGCATTTTCCTTCGTGTGACCATTTTCCGCATTTGTGACATCTTTCAAGGTGTCGTGCTCTTCTTTTTGCTGCGAATTTTGATTTTTCCTTTACCAAACTATAACTTATTATTTTTCGTTCCTGGATTCTTTTCTTACTCCGTCCAATTTACCTCTGATTAATGATACTATTTCACTTGGAAGGGTGTCATTATTACGTTTAGTGATCAAAGTGTGTAGCATTAGACCATGGTTTAGTTCACAGGAAGTCTTCATCTCGTAAAACCTAAAAAAAATAAAAATTCAGAATGGGGGGAGAAGACTAGTTCTTTAGGGTCAGCTAGGAAAAGACCATTCGGATTCCATTCTCGAGAACTACACGAAAACAGAAAATCTAACTATAACAGAAATACATATTACCCTAAAAAGATTCAAACCTCCCCACACTTAGTTGAAATTGTGATTAACGTTATTTTCAATTGGATCATCAACAACTTGTATATCTTTGACTTTTACTTCAATCCATTTGTTGATTTCCTCCGTCACTTTCACAAATTCAACTAACATTGCCTTTTCTTTTGGAGATAAATTGGATACTAATCGGTTACATAATTTAAAGTTTCCATTAATCTTAGCATCGTGAATCCGTTTATAAAGTTTCTTCGTTGAACTGTTAAAAACGGGTTCATCTAATTTCGTATCATCAACGGGGTTCTTTGTGATTGGATCATCATTAAGTGTTTCTTCATCTTCCCCACACTTATGCATTTTTATTGGTTTAACAGTTTTGGTTGGTGGAGATTTAAACTTTCGGTTTACAAAGGTGATCGATTTATCACCATCCCTAAGTGTCATTCTACCTTCTCTTACATCAATGAATGCCTTGGTGGTTGCTAAAAATGGGCGACCTAAAATTAGAGGAATATCGAGGTTTTCCTCCATATTAATCACTATGAAGTTTGCAACAAAGGTCAAACTTCCCACGTTAACAAGTAAATTATTTGCTATTCCAACCGGGTGTTTAATGGTTTGGTCAAATGATTGAACACCTATTTTGGTTGGTTTTAATTTACCCATACATAATCGTTTGTATAAGGAAAGAGGCATAATATTTGCACTTGCTCTTAAATCTGTGAGTCCATTATATACAGCACCATCATTAAGCAAGCAAGAAATGATAAATTCACCCGGGTCTCCTGCTTTAGTAGGTCGAGTTGGTTTGTAAACCTTTTTCGGGTGTTCTTTTCTTGGTTCTTTCACTTCTATTTGAAATTCTTGTTCACATTTTTCTTCTTTTCTTGGAATGGGAGGTTTGTATAAGAATTCTTCTTCATCACTCAAATTTGAATCCTCCCTATTTTCCAATTTTAATTTTTCATATGTTGTTGATAACATATTTATATTTTCATTTTGAGGATTTTCTTGGGTGGTGAAATTATGATTGACTTCATTGTCAACTTCCATCGGACCATGTATGTAATGTTTAACTCTGTGACCATTAACTTTAAATTCAATCCCATTTGAATTTATTAACTCGATTGTTCCGTATGGGAAAACTCTTTTGACTATGAATGGTCCAGACCATCTTGATTTCAATTTTCCAGGAAATAGCTTGAATCGTGAATTGAAAAGAAGAACTCTGTCTCCTTCCTTAAATTCTTTTGAACTTCTGATTCTTTTATCATGCCATTCTTCGTTCTTTCCTTATAGATTAACGAATTTTCGTATGCTTCATGTCTTAATTCTTCTAATTCATTTAGTTGACTTAATCGTAGACGTCCGACTTCATGTAAATCAAGATTATATGTCTTCAAAGCCCAAAATGCTTTGTGTTCAATTTCTACTGGAAGATGACATGCTTTTCCGTAAACGAGTCTAAAAGGTGTGGTACCAATTGGAGTTTTGTAGGCTGTTCTAAAAGCCCAGAGTGCATCCTCCAATTTAATGGACCATTCCTTCGGATTTGATCCTACGGTTTTCTCTAGAATACATTTTAAAGCTCGGTTGGTATTTTCAACTTGTCCACTTGTCTGTGGATGATATGCGGTGGAGATTTTATGAGTTACTCCATATCTTTTGAGAACTTTCTCAAGTTGATTATTACAAAAATGAGTACCCCGATCACTTATTAAAGCTTTCGGTGTTCCAAACCTAGCAAAAAGACGTTTTAAGAAGTTGACTACAACTCGTGCATCGTTAGTTGGGAGAGCTTGTGCTTCCGCCCATTTAGATACATAATCAATGGCAACGAGAATGTAGAGATTATTATGAGATTTTGGAAATGGACCCATAAAGTCAATACCCCAAATGTCAAATACTTCACATACTTGAATGACATTTTGTGGCATTTCATCACGTTGACTTATTTTTTCGGCCCTTTGACAAGCATCACAGGATTTGCAAAGAAGGTGTGCGTCTTTGAAAATTGTAGGCCAATAGAATCCAGCATCATAAACTTTTCTTGCTGTTAGTTGAGGCCCATAATGCCCTCCTGTTGGTCCTGTGTGACAATGGTTTAAGATTTGACTAGCTTCGTCTCCGAATACACATCGGCGTATTATTCCATCGGGATAACTTTTAAACAAATGTGGATCTTCCCAGAAATAGTGTTTTATATCACTAAAGAATTTCTTTCGTTTTTGGTACGATAATCCTTTTTCAAGGAATCCACATACTAAGTAGTTTGCATATTCTGCAAACCATGGAATTTCATTATAATCTATCTTCAATAGATATTCATCAGGAAAGTTGTCTTGTATGGTCGATTCATTTAGAACTTCTAATTCGGGATTTTCAAGACGAGAAAGATGATCAGCGACGAGATTTTCTGCTCCCTTTTTATCTCGGATTTCAATATCAAACTCTTGTAAGAGTAAGATCCAACAGATTAATCGTGGTTTAGCATCTTGTTTCGAAAATAGGTATCTAAGAGCAGAATGGTCGGTATAGACTACCGTTTTAGCTAGAACTAGATATGATCGAAATTTGTCAAAAGCAAAGACAATAGCAAGGAGTTCTTTTTTAGTAGTTATATAATTCGTTTGTGCTCCTTATAACGTCTTACTAGCATAATAATTAGGTTGAAATCGTTTTTCAATCCTTTGTCCTAAAACGGGTCCCATTGCAAAATCACTTGCATCGCACATTAGTTCAAATGGTAGATTCCAATTTGGAGTTATCATGATTGGCACATTAGTGAGTTTTTCTTTAAGAATATTAAAAGATTTGATACATTCATCTGAAAAGATGAATGGAGCATCCTTTTCTAGGAGTTTATTCATAGGAGTGGCAATTTTAGAAAAATCTTTTATGAAACGTCGGTAAAAACCGGCATGCCCTAGAAAACTCCTAACTCCTCTAACATTTGTGGGATGTGGAAGTTTAGCAATTACATCTACTTTAGCTCTATCCACTTCAATTCCTTCCTTTGAAATTTTATGACCAAGAACGATGCCTTCTTTAACCATGAAATGGCATTTCTCCCAATTAAGAACTAGATTTGATTGTTCGCATCTAATAAGCATTCGTTCAAGATTAACTAGACATGATTCAAAAGTATCACCGAAGACTGAAAAGTTATCCATGAAAACTTCCATGCATTCTTCTATCATGTCGTGAAAAATCGCCATCACGCACCTTTGAAAGGTTGCAGGGGCGTTGCAAAGTCCAAATGGCATGCGTTTGTAAGCAAAAGTACCATAAGGGCACGTGAATGTGGTTTTCTCTTGATCCTCGGGTGCTATTGGAATTTGAAAATATCCGGAAAAACCATCAAGAAAACAATAGTAACTATTTCCGGCTAATCTTTCCAACATTTGATCAATAAAAGGTAAGGGAAAGTGATCTTTTCGGGTGGCGTCATTTAATTTTCTATAATCAATACAAACACACCATCCTGTTACAGTCCTAGTAGGAATAAGCTTAATTTTTTCATTTGTAATGACAGTCATGCCACCCTTCTTAGGTACGCATTGAACTGGGCTTACCCATGGACTATCAGAGATTAGATAAATTAAACCTGCATCTAGCAGTTTAATAATTTCTTTCTTAACAACATCTTGCATATTAGGATTTAGTCTTCGTTGGCGTTGCACATACGTTTTATGACCTTCTTCTGTAAGGATTTTATGTGTGCAATACGAAGGACTTATCCCTTTAATGTCATGAATCTTCCATGCAATAGTTGGTTTATGAGCTTTTAGCACAGAAATAAGTTGAGATTTTTCATTTTCAGTAAGAGAAGACGATATTATTACAGGTAATTCAGATTTACCATGTAAATAAGCATATTCCAAAGGGTTTGGAAGTGGCTTTAACTCTAATGTTGGTGGTTCTTCTATCAATGATTTATATCGATATATGTCTTCTTCTTTTAGCATTTGAATTTTTTCTGTTGTTAGTTCATATCCATTAGCCATAAGTGTAGCTAACATTTCAGTTTCATCAATTGGTTCAGTTCCTTCTCCTAAAGAACATTCTCCTGTTCCTTGTAATTCTGGAAATTCTTCTAACAATTCTGCATGTGATTCTATAGTTTGAATATAATAACATGTATCATCTGCAGATTGCGGTTGTTGCATGGCTCTATCCACAGAAAAGGTAACACTCTCGTCCTCTATACTTAGGGTCAGTTTCTTACCAAACACGTCTATTATTGCTTTGGCCGTGTTTAAGAATGGTCTTCCTAATATGAGAGGAACTCGAGAATCTTCTTCCATATCCAGAATAACAAAATCTACTGGAAATACTAAAGTACCAACTTTAACTAGCATGTTCTCCATTATCCCTCTAGGATATTTTACTGATCGATCGGCTAGTTGTATACTTATTCGTGTTGGTTTCAATTCTCCAAGGTCTAGTTTAGTGTATAGTGAATACGGCATTAAATTTATACTAGCACCTAAGTCTGCCAATGCTTCTATTGAACTAAGACTACCCAGAAAACATGGAATCGTGAAACTTCCTGGATCAGATAATTATTCTGGTATTTTATTCAATAGCACCGCAGAACAATTAACATTCATAGTAACAGCCGAGAGTTCTTCCATTTTCTTTCTATTTGTGATTAGATCTTTCAAAAATTTAGCATATCTAGGCATTCCTAAAATCACATCAATGAAAGGAAGATTTACATTTATCTGTTTAAACATATCCAAGAATTTGGATTGCTCGGCTTCAAGTCTCTCTTTTTTCATTTTACTCGGGTAAGGAAGTGGTGGTTGGTATGGTTTAACATAAGGTTTAGCCTTAACTGTGTTATCTTCATTAACCTTTTTAACTACCGGTTCTTTTTTCCTTATCTTGTTCAGATTGTGGTTCTTGTGGACTAGGAATAGCTTCATCAGAAATTACAGGTATTTCAGGTGGTTTAAGTGTAATACCACTTCTTGTGGTAATGGCTCTAGCTGTTTCATTCCGGGGGTTTGCATTTGTATCACTTGGTAAACTTCCCGATTTTCTTTCACCTATCAACCTTGCTAGGTTGCTCACTTCTTGTTCCAAATTTTGAATAGAAGCTTGTTGATTTCTAAATGCTTGAGCATTTTGTTCATTGGTTTGTTTCTGATATGTGAAAAACTGTGTTTGAGATTCAACTAGCTTCGACATCATATCTTCTAAATTTGGCTTTTTATCATCGGTTTGTGGTGGTTTGTTTTGAAAATTAGGTCTTTGCTGATTGTAAGTATTGTTGGATACTTGTTGATTGCTAGGACCTTGTTGGTTGTTGTATGGAAAATTTCGGTTATAGTTCTGGTTTTGATTGTAGATTGGTCTTGGCGGTTGATAATTATTCTGATAATTATTTCCAGGCCTTTGGTTTATGTATGAAACATTCTCTCTTTGTTCCATTGTTAGTTCAATACTGAGACAATCTTTTGTCAAATGTGGTCCTCCACACTGCTCACAACTAATTCGTATTGAGTGAATATCCTTAGTCATCTTTTCCATTCGTCTCTCGACAGCATCTATCTTTGCGGAAATGGAATCTAAGTCATGGCTAGAATCGGCTCTAGCTGCTTTAGATGATCTAACGATATCTTTTTCTTGGTGCCACTCATGTGAGTGGGAAGCAGTGTTATCAATAATTTTGTAAGCGTAAGTTGCGGTTTTCTTCATAATGGAACCACCAGCTGCTATATCGATATCTTTTCTTGTAGTGATGTCGCATCCTTGGTAGAATATTTGTACTATTTGACAAGTATCTAAACCATGTTGCGGACATCCTCTTAATAACTTTCCAAATCTTGTCCACGCCTCATATAAAGTTTCATTTGGCTTTTGTGTGAACGTAACAATTTCTCCTTGAAGTCTCACGACTTTAGATGCCGGAAAGAATTGTTTAAGAAATTTTTCAACTAAAACATCCCATGTATCAATCGCCCCTTCAGGTAACGATTCTAACCAATCTTTGGCTTCTCCCTTTAAAGTCCAGGGAAATAACATGAGAAATATCTGTTCATCCTCCACTTCTCTTATTTTAAATAGAGTACAGATCCTATTAAAGGTACGAAGATGTTCATTTGGATCTTCCTTCGGCGCACCACTAAATTGGCATTGATTAGTTACCATGTGTAGGATTTGTCCTTTGATTTCATAATCTGGCGCATTAATGTCAGGTTGAGTAATTGCGTGACCTCGGCCAGTGCATTTAGCTCGCATTCGGTCTTCCATACTTAGAGGTTCCAGATTTTCCATGATTGAATTTATTGAATCTGAATCACTATAGGATTCTGATTTAATGGTTGGTTCCTCAATAATCTCTGTTTGAATGATTGGTGGTTCCGGAGGAAAGATTAATGGTTCAGGATCTATGAATTGTCCCTGAATATTCTCCGGATTCTCAATTGTGAGGTCGGGTTCAAAAAATGAATTATCGGAAATTTGAATTGGAGTACTTGGTCGACTGGATGACGATTCTAAAGAAAAATCATCGGCGACAATATTTGCTAGATGTCTTGATCGAGTTACAGGTGGTGAACGTACAAAAGGTGTTGAACGTTTTGCTCGGTGCATTCACTGAATATCCTATTAGTTTTTAAAAATAAGAAAAATTATATAAGTTATCAAATTAATAGACTTTTCTGATTTTGCCCACGTTTCGAATAGCCAAAAGATGCAGCAGAGGGGTATGATTCGTTTGGTCTCAATATAATTGAGTACTGTTTGACTCCAATAACCCGGTCCACGTACAAATCCAACTATTACTACGAACCAGAAAATTTTGATGTCTATCAATTTAACCACTTAAAATAATTTTTTCGTTTAAATTTAAAGAAATTTTAGATAAGAAATAGAAAAAAAATCTAAGTCCTAAAAACTAGAGCGGCGAGAAAAAAGAAAGAAAAAGAGCGCGTCGAAAAACGTCAAAAAAATAAAAGGTCGAAAAATAATAAAAAGAACGTAGCGCGTCGAAACTTAAAAAGGAACTAAAAACTAATAATTAAAAGTTACGTCTAAAAATATTAAAGCTTAGAAAAATACTATATCCCAAAACGGCAATAACTTAAAAAGGTACTAAAATCTTAGAACAGCGTCGCAAAATTCTAAAGCACCTAAATCTTAGTATAAAGAAAAAGCACTTAAGGGATTTTACGACAAATCCTAAAAATCTAAAAAATAAAAATAACTGTGGCAAAAACTATGACTTAAAACTAAATACGAACGAAAAATACAAATATTACGCTAAAAACGAACAAAAAGATACAAAATATAAAAATAAACTTAAAGTTGTAAAAAGTACAATTTTTATAAAAATATTATTTTTATATTTTTATTTTATAAAAGTATTAAGTTTTATAAATTAATTAAACTAATTAAACTTAAAATACAAATTAATTAAAAACTAAACTAATTAATTATATAATCTAAACCTAATTAGGGTTTATATTAATAATAATTAATAATAATAATCCGTAATGATTGCTGTTGGAGTTAACTGTCGCGTGTCAGAAACCCTCATGCGATCGCATGGAAATTTGCCTTCGGGCTCATGCGATCGCATGGGCCAGGGTTTCGGGCCAGTATATGGGCTGCTACAGTGAACGGGCCGAGACTTTTATATATATATATATATATATATATATATATATATATATATATATATATATATATATATATATATTTATTTATTTTTTGCTGTTTTTATATTTATAAAAAGTATTTATTAAATAAAACTTATATTTTTACAAACTAAAAATAGAAATAGAGAAAATTTATAAAACTTATATATTTAACAAACTATTAAAAATATATAATTTTTGTTTTTCTTTTTATATTTTTGAATATTTAAAACGTATTTTTACAAAAGCGTATTTTTATAAAAGTAAACTAAAAATAAATATATTTTATATATATATATATATATAGCGTTACGCTTCCGGCGTTTAAGCAAGAATGCTCCCCGGCATCGGCGCCAAAAATACTTGATGTGTGCGAGGGGTACTAGGAAATAGTATTATTTTTACAACGAAATACTATTAAATACGATACAATTTTACACAAGATATTTATTTATTTATAGAATGGATATACCTAAACCTTGCAACAACACTTATAGGCAGTGTACCTAATCGTACAGTAGTGTAGTTTTTAGTAAGTCCAGTTCGTCCACAGGGAACTCTTAAACAAGCTTAACGCTATATTTTTTTAAAAACTATATTTGTAAAAATACAAAAATATATATAAGTAGTATTATTATTATAAAAGAGGGGGTTTTTACCGTTTAATGACCAGTTTGTCGATTTTAAAACTTAAGTCGCAGTTAAAACCTAATGTAAAATACTAAAAATAAATACAACTTAATTTAAAGCGTAAAGTAAATAACGATAATGAAATTGCGATAAAAATAATTAAAGAGTACGATAATTAAAAGTGCAATTAAATATAATGATAATAAATAAAGGTGCGATATTTAAAAGTGCAATTAAATATAAAATAAAGGAAATTAAATATGAAATAAAGGAATTATGCTTATTTAAACTTCCGTAATCATGATGTTTGACGTGTTGTTTTTAGTTTATTCCCATGAGTTAATTGTCATTTGTCCTGGATTATTCGATATGTCCATACGGATTTGTCCATAATAGTCCATCAGTCATAAATATAAAGTGCGAAAGTCTTCGTCAAATTATTCTTATTCCCGAAGTCAAATATTCCAACTAATTGGGGATTCGAATTGTAACAAGGTTTTAATACTTTGTTTAATGAATACACCAGGTTATCGACTGCGTGTAAACCAAGGTTTTACTACTTTGTTAACAATTACACCAATTACCCTTGAATGTAATCCACCACTGTTTCAACAAGTCTATTAACTATTAATCCAGTTCCGTGTCCGGTAAAATGAACAATTATTGGTATTTATAGATATCCCGCCCACCGTACCCAGTTAAGCGTATGTGGTTATATATAAATACGTCAAATTATAAGTCTATATATTAAATTAACGAGGTATCATTTAATTAATATAAAGCCCATTAATAGTCCATAGTCTAATTTCCACAAGTGTCGTTCTTTTATCCAAACCCCAATTATGGTACAAAGCCCAATTACCTAATTTTAATATTTAGCCCAACATCATGATTACTTCGGCATTAAATAAGCATAATAATAACTTAGCTACGAGACATTAATTTAAAAATAACATTAACCATAACTTACAGTGATTAAAAATAGCGTAGCGTTACACGGACAGAATTTCGACTTACACCCTTACAACGTTCGCTAACATACCCTTATTATTAGAATTTAAAATTAAAATTAAAATTAAAATATAAATATATATACGTTGATGAATGAGAAGAGAAAAAGATGATGGATATTGAACCAAAACACGCGAATTTATAGCAATGTGGGCTGTCACCTACTGCCATGCGATCGCATGGATTTTTGCCTTCCAGGCCATGCGATCGCATGGCCCCTTTTTCCAGCTCACAAGACTTTGTTTCTTTGCTTGCCGACGGTTTATAATAATATATATAATATATAAATAATTTTAAGAATTATTTAAATATTATATTATATTCGTGTGCATAGTTGACTTGTAATTTTTAGTCCGTTGCGTCGAGCGTTGAGAGTTGACTTTGGTCCCGGTTCCGGATTTTCGAACGTCCTTGCGTATAATTTAATATCTTGTACTTTGCGTTTTGCGTCTTGTACTCTTGTAATTTTGAGACGTTTCTTATCAATAATTAGAACCACTTTGATTGTATTTTGTACTTTTGAGCTTTTTGGTCATTTGCGTCTTTAATTTGTCGAATCTATCTTTTGTCTTCACCTTTTATTATTTAAACGAATATCACTTGTAAATAGAACAATTGCAACTAAAAGCTTGTCTTTCTTGAGGGATAATGCTATGAAATATATGTTCGTTTTTAGCATTATCAGTTATCAAAGATGATTTAAAATGTGCCATAAAATGGTTTTGGGATAAAGAAGTTATTTCAAATGGGTGTAATGCATCATTTTTCACCTTGCTTCCTAAAAAGAAAGATCCCGTTCATCTAGGCGATTATCGCCCCATAAGCCTAATTGGAAGCTATTACAAAATTGTATCCAAATTACTGGCAAATCGTCTAAGAAAAGTTCTTCATTCCATTATCGGCCCGGAACAAAGTGCCTTTATAAAAGGCAGATACATTCTTGATGGCATTCTAGTAGCCAATGAGGTAGTAGAAGATTTAAAGTTTCAAAAGAAAAAAGGCCTTATCTTTATGGTCGTTTTCGAGAAAGCGTTCGATAGTCTTAATTGGAAATATCTTTTTACTACTCTAGAATGCATGGGTTTTGGAAAGAAATGGATCGCTTGGATCTCCACTTGTATTAAATCGGCTTCGATATCCGCTCTAATTAATGGCTCTCCTACTAAGGAATTTTATCTCCAAAGGGGAGTTAGACAAGGGGATCCCCTTTCTCCTTATCTTTTCATAATGGCGATCGAAGGTCTCAACCTTATGGTTAAACACGCTATCGATATCAAACTTTTCAAAGGTCTTGATATTGGGTCGAATAATATTTTAGTTTCGCATCTACAATAAGCGGACGACACTATATTCTTTGGTGATTGGAACAAAAGAAATGCCGGTAATCTATTCAAGCTCCTTAAGTGTTTTGAAATATTCTCGGGTCTAAAGGTAAATTTCTCTAAAAGTTGCCTTTATGGGGTCGGTGTCACTAATACATCCATTGAAGAAATGGCAAATTTTATGGGATGTCGAGTAGGTTCATTTCCTTTTACGTACCTTGGGGTTCCTATCGGTCAAAAGATGAAACAGATTAAAGATTGGGACAAAGTAATTGAGAAATTTAATACAAAGTTGGGAACTTGGAAAACGAAAACGCTTTCATTCGGTGGTAGTCTCACTCTTATCAAATCGGTTCTCAGTAGTCTTCCTTTGTATGCCTTCTCCCTATTCCGAGCTCCTGCAAGTGTCCTCAACCTACTAGAAGGTATTCGTCGCAAATTTTTTTGGGGTGGGTCAAATGATATCTCAAAAATATCATGGGTTAAATGGGAACACATCCTACTGCCTTACGAAGTAGGTGGATTAAATATTGGTACTCTAAAAGCTAAAAATTTAGCTTTGCTCAAAAAATGGTGGTGGAGGTTTCGTAATGAAACTAACACTGTGTGGGTCAAAATTATAAGAAGTCTTTATGGGCGGGACGGGGGGTTGAATTCTAATGATTTTAATGTTATAAGAAGCTGGCACTCGATATGGAATGGTATAAGAGCAGCGGGCTATCATATTAACAGTATCGGTATCGATTTTTCCAACTCATTTGTGAGGGTTGTTAACCAAGGAAACAGCACGCTATTTTGGAAAAAATCTTGGTTAGGCAATTATTCATTCGCAGAAACTTTCCCCAGATTATTTCGACTTGAACTTATGAAGGACGCAATGGTTATGGATCGATTAATCAAATGCAATGAGATGGGTGACTGGTCGGCAAATTTCAGCTGGTGTAGGACTCCCTCTGGTCGCACTAATGGAGAGCTAAATGAACTGTTATCAATTCTACATGGCTTTAAGTTCTCATCTACTTTGCCTGATTCATGGCCTTGGTTTCTAAACAATGATGGACGCTTTGTAGTTTCTACTCTTAATTCGCTTATTAATTCCGAGCTCCTCCCTACAATTGTGTCGCCCAAAGAAACAATGCGTAACAGTTTTATCCCTCAACATCTTGGCATCTTCGTTTGGCGGGTAAAGAGAAATAGACTTCCGGTTCTTTCGGAATTAGATAGACGAGGTGTGGATCTTGATTCGATTCTCTGCCCCATTTGTAAGAATGATATTGAGACGGTGGATCATACTCTTCTACTATGTCCTTTTGCTGCCGACGTTTGGTCTCGTGTATGTCGTTGGTGGAATTGTTTTTCTTCTTCGTTTGTCTCTTTTGATGAGTTGTTCGTGGGTACTTCGCATTCGCTGATCCCCAACAAATATTCTAAACTTTGGCAAGCTGTGGAATGGATCACCGGTTACATGATTTGGAAACATAGAAATGATTTAGTTTTCAAGAAAAAGAGGAGCATTGGGCCGATGTTAGTCAGTGAAATTCAGCTAAAAGCTTATGAATGGATTTCAAACAGGTCTAGAAAGCCATCCCTCAATTGGTCGCAATGGTTGATAAATCCGAACTCCTTTGATGATCATGGCTAGTTAGTTTGTAATTGTTTTACTTTCTCCCTTTCTTTAATTGGTTTTTGATGTAATCTTGTAAGGCATTATCTTATATGCCTTCTGTACCTCATCTATTTTTAATAATATATGCTTTACCTTTCCAAAAAAAAAAAATTCTCTCTCAAACTTTCCCCTCTTTCAAACCGTCATTTCCCAATTCCATCCCTCTACCAAAACAACCACAATTCAATCCTCAATACTCATCAAAAACCCAGAATGCAACTCACTCATTTCCAAAAAAAACAACCTTATTTTTAGGAAATTTAGCATCAACAGTCGATCCTCATATCATAAAAAATGCTCTTCTCAATTTTGGTACAATTGTGGGTGTTTCTTGGAAAAAAAATAGATCTTTTACCTTTATCAAGTTTCAAAATTTGGATCAAGCAAATCGAGTAGTTGAAGCAATGAATGGTGAACTTCTTCATAAACGCCCTTTAACAGTAGGTTATGCAAAAAAGGACATGAATATCAACATTTTGCCCAGGTATGATGAACACAAACCTGTTAATCCTTCTGTTTCCAATTTCAATCCACCACCCACAAAATCATCAAAACCTGGGATTAACCATGCTGTTAATGTCGATACTACTAAACGCCTTAACCTCTCAGCCCTAATCGTAGACAGAATCCCAATAAAGGCCTTAAAGCTTTTTAAATGGCTAAAAAAGAGATCCATAATCGTAGATTCTGTGTCCACTTGGGGTCACTACGCCTACATCGTTTGTTGCAAAGACGTGGAAAGTTATAAACGAATAACGAGTGGTCCTTCTTCTAGTAAGTTGGAATTTGTAGACATTATTCCAATGTCTGGTTATGCCAATAAATTCTCTAGAATTACCAAAATCGTTATCAAAGGCGTTCCTTTTAACTGCTGTTCTTCTGATTGCACCATCGAAGTGGCCAACTTCTTTGGAAGAATGATTCAAATAGATACTTTATCCCATAACCTTCAACGACCCGACGTATTACAAGCTTTAATCGAAACTGATGACCCTGGACTCATTAGGCAATACATTGACGCCAAAATTGAAAACAAGTTTTTTGGTAAACTTTGGATCGAAGAAGTCTTTGAAGACGATATTATGGAAACCATTGATAGTGTTATCATTGAAGAATTCAATGAAATGGCAGATCTTGACGCGTTCAAAAGCGAAAAATCTTCACCGGAAGTTATCATTCCGGAGGCAAAACCTACTGTCACTGTTCCGGTTACAAAGTCACATGTCACTACTCTAGAGGATGGAGAGATTAACGTTGAGGATGTTAATTTGAATTTTGAATCTCCAAAAAAACCTTTCAATACCTTCTCGGAAAATGCACCTAGAGTTATCCATAATTCTATGGAAAAGGTTACTAATGCAGTCAAAAAACAAAAAGAAAAAGGTGAGGTCTTTAGAAAAGCAGAGATTGAGATCAAAACAAATCTCTTTAAGGTACAAAGTATTGCCTATGATGTTGACAATGAGGACACCAATGCCAAGTCCCTTTCATCCCCTACTCAACCTATTAATCATGTCCCCTTCAACCTAAACTTAAATGACTATCCTAACCTTGGCTCCCTTTTCCCAAAAATCTCTCCTGCTACAGCCGATCCCCCCTTTTGCAATAGTGTTGATTCTTCTACTATTCATGTTGATCCTCCCTCATTTGTTGAAATAGTCAAAACTTCCAGCCCTGCCAAAAATTCTCAATCTAACTTTTGCATTGATAAAGGGTGCAAAGACTCTTGTGAAAAATTAAAAGCTAGATGTGTTCTTCCCCCAATAACCGAGCCATTCACCCTTAACAATAACACCAAAGTTTCTACCAAAAATTTAGCCAAAGATCAAAATTGGAGTGAGCAAATCCCAGACTTATCAGGTGTTTTCGACACTTCAAATGAAATTAATCATGTGGTTAGAGATGTCCATAAATTGAAAAACAACATCACATCCTCTGGTCAATTTGGAGGCAAAAAACTCACTTTTCAAGAGGTGATGGCAGACTTTGGGGTCATGATGCAAAATATGGCCGAATACGATTCTCCAATCACTAAACCAAAACCATGAGGCTCGCCTCGTGAAATACCCGCGGCCTTGGTAACGGTTCAAGAGGTCGTTTGGCGGGTACTTTGTTAACCGATTCCAATTGCAATTTCTAGCAATTCAAGAGACCATGGTAAAACAAGTTACTCAACCAACCCTCAATGAGATTTGGAAACATTTTTCTTTCGATTCAATCCAAATTGGTGCAAGTGGTCATTCGGGTGGATTACTCTCAATATGGAGACTTGATTTTTTCTCTTTAATCCAAAGTTGGTCTCATAAACATTGGATTGCTACTATATTAAGGTATCTTCCTAACAACCAAATTGTTTTTATCGTCAATGTTTATGCTCCTTACCTTGAGTTCAAAAAACAATTTGTTTGGTCTCAATTAATTAGTGTGGCAAATCAATGGCCGGGTCCATTGTGCTTTCTAGGTGATTTTAACTCGGTATGCTCATCTGAGGAAAGGTTACGGGAAACTATTGATCAAAATAGCATTGATTCGTTTAATAATTTCATTAGTCAAGCTAATCTTATTGATCAAGTGCTATCCAATGATGAGTTTACATGGGAAGGGCCTTTCGGTAAATTCTCTCGTATTGATCGAGTGTTTATCAATAGCAAATGGGCTATCCTATGGCCCGATGCAATTCTTCAAACCGGTTACCAGGATAGATCAGACCACAAACCTTTGATATGGGCAAAAGTTTTAGAAAATTGGGGTCCAAAGCCTTTTCGTTTCAATAATACTTGGTTCAATAAACCGGGCTTTCTAAACTTCTGTGATGATTTATGGAACGAGTACTATGTTGAGGGTTGGGCAGCCTTCAAAATTGCAATGAAAATGCGTATGTTAAAAGCAGACATGAAAATATGGAGTGTTTCTCATCAAGATAAAGATGAGGTCACCCTTAAGCTCATAGACGCAAAAATCAAATCGTTAAAGGTAAGTTTTCAGTCACGTGATCTTACTGCTATAGAGCTTCATGAATTGGCCGATCTCAAGAAATACAAAAAAATCCTCTCTGTTCGAATTGAATCAAAAAGACGATTGCACTCTCGGTTCCACTGGTTACGCGCAGGTGACAAAAATACCAGGTTCTTTCATCTAGTTTCTCGAATCCGCCAACAGTCGTCTTATATTTCTGGTATGCTAATCGATAATCAGTGGTCTGATGATCCTGATGTTGTTAAGGAATACACAGTATCCTTTTTTGAATCTTTGTTCGAGATCAAGCATTCACTCTCTGATCTAATTGCCATCGATTGGGCTTCCTTAAAATTGGCCCAAGTCCCAGCCCATTTAATCCTCTCTCATGAAGCCCAATTTTCATGTCAGGAAGTGTATAATGTTATCAAGGGTTTTGATGGGAATAAAACACCGGGCCCGGACGGCTTCTCATTACAATTTTTTAAGAAAGGTTGGTCCTTCCTTGAAAATGATATAATGGAAGTTTTTAACCAATTTCATGCACATCCTTCTTTCCCGAAGGGATTTAATTCGTCCTTCATTGTCTTAATCCCTAAAACAAATTGTGCTAGAGTGATCGAACAAATGCGCCCAATTAGTTTGATTAATGCTCCTTACAAAATCTTGGCCAAAACCATCGCTAATAGATTAAAACGTGCAATTCCTTTATCATTAGCGAAAATCAAAACGGTTTCGTACCGTCAAGGTTACTTTTAGATGGAGTTATGGTTGTTAACGAAGTCGTTCATGTGGCTAAGTCGAAAAAATCCCCCCTCATTTTGATCAAAATCGATTTTTCAAAGGCATACGATTGTGTCTCTCATGATTTTCTTCGTATGGTGCTTCAAAAAATGGGCTTCGGGTCTAAATTCATTTCATGGATTGACACATGTATTTCAAACATCAAGTTCTCGGTTCTATTAAATGGGTCTCCTTCACGAGAAGCTTCTTCTCATCGCGGTTTACGACAAGGCGACCCGTTGTCATCTTTTTTGTTTATCATTGTTGCCGAGGTGTTAAGTAAGCTCCTTTCAAGAGACTTGAACAATGGATTTTTGAAAGGTTGTAAGTTTGTTAATAATCTTCTCATTAACCACTCCCAATTTGCCGACGACACGATCATTTTTGCACAACCAAATGTAAGTGAGCTTAATCGCATCAAGTTTATAATGGGTTTGTTTTTTCATTTATCCGGGCTTCAAATGAATTCCATAAAAACTACTCTTTATGGCATTCATGTTTCTAAGGAGGACATGATTTCCTATTCGGCTATCTTCGATTGCAAAGTGGGCCATTTTCCTATGGAATACTTAGGTATTCCTATTAGCATTACTTCGAATAAAAGTACGATGTGGGATCCAATTCTCAAAAAATTCAAAAAGAAACTAGCCGGATGGAAAGGTAGATGCCTCTCTTTTGGGGGTCGTTTAGTTATGGTCAATGCGGTTATCTCAAATCTTCCTTTACACTACATGGCCATTTACAAAGCACCGGTAGCCGTCATCAAACAACTCGAACGTTATCGAAGGAATTTTCTTTGGAGCGGCGATTGTTTAAAAAAGAAAACGTGTCTAGTCAAATGGGACACGGTTTGTCTACCCAAAGAGTTGGGTGGTTTGGGTGTTACCCCACTTCGTATCAAAAATCTTACGATGTTATGCAAATGGTGGGCGAGATTCAATTGCAACAAGCCTCGTCTTTGGAAGTCGATTGTTTCTTCCTCTTTCGGATCCTCCTTTCAAGGTAAATTAATCTATAATGTGTCCTCTTTACTTTCTTCGCAACTTTCACCAATATGGAGCGATTTGATTAATTTGCAAAGCGATAAGTCTCTTCATGATATTATTGATTCGAACGTTTGGAAATGGAAACTAGGAAATGGGGCAGGTATTCTTTTTTGGCATGATAGATGGGTGAACAATTGTTTTCTTAAACATGAATTTCCTTCTCTTTATGCCTCCTGCCTTGATAAATTTGCAACAGTGAACAAATTTAGATCTTTTGATCCTTTGTTTTCCAATAACAGCAAGTGGGATATTCATTTACAACATCCACTTTCATTGTTTTGTCACTTGTGTTTAAATAACTTGATGCTACTGCTTGAACAAATTCCCTTCAATGATTCGATGGATGATAAAATCGAGTGGTCTATTTCAAATAATGGTACATACTCGGTGTCTGATGCCATTCGTACATTGATTCAATCCAACGTAGTCATTACTCCTTCGTGGCCCAAAGTGATTTGGGGTAATAACGTCCCATCAAAGGTTATGTTGTTCCATTGGCTTGCAATCCGAAATAGTATTCCCGTAAAGGACGTGCTATTAAAAAGACATATTTTACCGGCTTCTCAATCGAGTTTGTGTATTTGGTGCTTGGAGGATAACGAGACTATCAATCATCTCTTAATGCATTGCAAATGGTCCTTTAAATTGTGGGCGGAGTTCTTTTCTTGGTGGAACGTGTCTTGGGTGTTACCGGGCTCAATTGAAGAATTTTCGTTTGATTGGTTCTTTGGCATGGGCATTAAAGCTTCAAAGTTTTGGAAGTTAATCGGTCCCGTCACAATTTGGGCAATTTGGCTAGCTCACAATGATTTCATTTTCAATGGAAAGGTCATGTGTCGTTCGGCGTTAATCCGTAGTATCAAGCTTAAGACGTTTCTTTGGGCTACAAATCACAACTTTTGCAATAGTGTTCACTCGTATGTATGGGAACACAACCCATATTTATTATGTTTTTAGTTTACTTTTATGTAACTTCAATGTATTTCGTCAATTTAGACCGAGCAAGACTCCGTCTTTGTATTTTTTGTATCGCATCTTCATTGATTTGATGATCTTTCCATATTAATACAAGCCAATTTTTCGCCGTAAAAAAAAATATAAATTTAACTAATATAAAAAATAAAAAATAGATATTATAGTCAAAATTAAGAAAAGAACGACTTTTAAAAGTCGATTGGAACATTTATTTTTGAGACGAATAAAATACATTGTTATATAAATGTCTCCTCTCTGCCATACTATCCATTTTGACACTCATGACTCAACCCATGAAAAAGATCGCCATTTTCAAATTCAAGCCGTTTGTTTTCAGCTCACAAATTTAAACCGTTCTTACAATCAACATCAACAGATATATAAGATAAGATACACATTTAAATAGAAACAGTATTGTACTTCATTTATTCATACTGAGTTTGTATTATCACATATATACGACCGAGCCAAATAAACAAAAGGGACTGATAGTACCATTGATCATCTTCATGGCTAACACGTCCCCTTTTAAAACATTATACTAGTCTCTTTCTACAGTAGTATAAAACACACTGGCTCGGTAAAAACATATATATTAGTTACGTATATATATGATGCACAACATCTCTTCTTCGACGAAAACTCTTAAACGCCATAACTAGACCTATTCTTCCTCATAAGTATATCATAATTTACGCACCAAAATGCACTTCAATTCTTGTTTTCTTCAAAGATGTCCAAAAGTGATAGCACCTGCGATGAAAATACAAGTCTCTGTTAGTTTCACATTTCACATATTTAATAAAAGTGACAGCGAAAATTGAAGGGTAAAAATGTAATTTACCTCTGGAATGTTAAGTTCAAGACGGAACTTAGGGCCATCGTAGTGATGAAGTATCGGCCTAAACGAGTCCTCTTCTAAAGGCTCAGCTACTTTACGAGTAATAACTTGAACTTGAGCAGGGAACCTTGATTCTCCAGGGTTCTTTTTGTCTTCCCAGGCAGACGGGTCGATGTTCGTTCCACCAAAACTTGCAGCCTAAATCATTTATAACATGTTAACCTCGTTGACATTATGCTTTAAAGTCAAAAAGTTAAAGAATTGATGGCATATAATACCTCAAAAACACCATGAAGTTGGTGTGTGGAGTAGTTGTACAAAAAAAGAGGCAGACCAGGTGTGATTTGCCTAACAGAGTCGCGATAGCGTGGGGGTAAGCCTGAAATTCATTTCAAGAAAATATTAGGGATATTTACGACAGTTCGATTGGAAATTTGTAGCACTAAATCAATTTAAGAAAGATTAGAACAAAATCCCAAGTTAGATAACTTTTATTTACCAATATACATGTTGCAACTATTTGTAAAATACTAAAATAGATAGCTTTGTTTCACAAATGCTGTTATGATAAGAAAATTCCAAATAAAGATCAAATTTGAAACTTATATGTGTTACCAATTTACCATAATACAACAAACTTTCAATGTGAAAGTATGATCAATTCAACAACTTATAACTAAACATTTTGTTGCAACAAATAATCTAAATGAGCTATGAGCTATTAACATTATTAAAATCACACTATTATCCTCCAAAACTGCAAATCAAAACCCCTTTGGGTGTTTTGCAGGGATGATTCTATATCTTGAAAACCCCTAATACCTTCAAAAAAAAAAAAAAAAAAAAAAAAATCAACAATCTAACCAGCCAAACAAGACTCACAATTCACAAAATCAATCACAAAAAATATTCAAACTTTATGACAATACAGAGAATAACAAATCAAAAACCAGTAAACCCTATGTAAGACAGCCAAAAAGGGATAATTTTTCCTAACATACAATCATAATCACTACCAGCTCATGATCCACAAAATTAACACAAAACCCACATATAAAGACACAAAATTTATCAAAATTGAATGAAAAAAACTTACCAAAAAGCTGCCTTTTGAGATTCTCTTGCATAGTATCATTGTTGCATACAAAGATATAACCCCCAACAGTCTCATTTCTGGGTAAAGATTCAGAAGGTGGCAAAGTCTTGAATCTCTTATCAACACTATCCTTATCCTTTTCTTTATTATTCACATTATTATTATTATTATTGTTGTGTTTCTTGTTCTTGCCATGTTTACCCCCAAAATTATGATGTTCATCTTCACCATTTTTCATATATTTACCATCTTTCTTGAACCCACTTTTCTCAAAATTAACATTAACATTATTATTTAAACCATAATTCAAACTGGGTTTTGAATAAATTCCTTTATTAAACCCACCATTAATCCCAAAATCACCAATTTGGGTTTGACTGTTTGACCCAACTTTCCAATCAAAATTAAACCCATTAAAATCTTGATTTGATGAACCGAAATAGTTAGATCTGACGGCGCCGGAGTTGACAAAATCACCGCCGACACGGACGTCAAAGTTCCGGCGATCTTTTTCCGGCCGTTTAGAAGCGTAAGAGGTGCTCCAAATGGAATCGTTTAAAGAAAGATTAGAAAGATTGTTGCTTTGAACACGAAGTTGATCACTAAACTGCCAAAAAGATGATTGATTGTTGTTTTCCATGTTTCAATTTTGCTTCAAGATTGAAAATTTGTTGATACCCAAATGAAAAAATTGTAAGATTCTGTGAAAATAAGTGAGATTAAAAGTAAATTGTGAAGTGGGTGTTTGAGTTATAAAGGAAATAAAGGATTAAAATGACAAGAAGCTTCGAGGAAATTGAAAGTAATTGGAAAAGATTGCGTGTTAATTTGTCAAAGGTGTGTGTCTTGAAAATTAAAGGAAATTAAAATGGTAATTCAAATTCAAAATATACACAAATTAATTGTATCTTGACAGTATTTAGCTACACCTGTGTTTAAAATTAAATATTAAATATAAGTTATGAATTATTCTAGATTGGTTGAGAAAAGGAAAAGATGATAGGTGTTGTTGAGCGAATAAACTGGTGAAGGCAAAAACGCGTAAAGGATGATGATAAAAATAGATCGAGTACTTCATGTTTAAGGTATGTACAATTATGACCCCTTTAAGTTTATGGGTTGGTAGCTTTTGTCTCTTTCTTTTACATTAGTTTGAGATTGAGATTTGTGAATAGAAAAAATTGTTTTGTTTATTTGATATAAATGAAATAATAATAATAATGAATTTATGGGAGTTTTAATGTATTTTTGAAATTGGTTATTATGGTTTTTATACTTTAATCAGATTAATATTTGAATTCAGAAAATATTAAACGTAGTATTTAGAGTTACGTTTAAGTACGCTAAAACGAAAAATTGATTGTTGTAAACGAAGGATTTAGGAAATAAAGATGATCAATGAATTAACCAATTGATTGTGTATTATTGAAGTAATAAGTAAATGGTTATAATGTTTGAATTTAATGGCAATAAAAAAAGTGCTCGTTACTCGACAAGAAAAAATGCAGAGAAATAAAGGTACCACTATTTATCAATTTAAACAAGTAGGATCATAAAAATAGGAAACATAAAACTACAAAAGTGAACAGGTCGCAAGTCGCAGCGCAACTGAGATGGGATGCATCTCAACTGCGATGGGACGCACAACAACTGAGATGGTATGCATCTCAACCACAATGGACCATGATGAAAATTGGATCGCTACTGCTTGACTTTCAGGAGCCATTACAACTGCGATGGACCACATCTCGATCTCGATGGAGTCGAGTCACTTTGTACTTGAGTTTGTCACTAACTTCTAAACATATACCATATAACTTAATTCCTTATTTACAACTCATAGTAAATATTGATATTAAATTAAATAAAAAATAAATAAATATTTTTTAATATTTATACTTTACAATTAATTCAATCGAGCTTATAACTTCAAATGTAATAAGTTTAAATGTAGCTTTTAAGATCACACATAACATTATCCCGAAATTAATATTAAATTAAATAAAAAATAAATATTTATTAAATATTTAAAGTTTATTTATACTTTACAATTAATTCAATCGAGCTTATAACTTCAAATGTAATAAGTTTAAATGTAGCTCTTAAGATCACGTTTAACATTATCCCGAAATTAATATTACTAATTTAGCAAACATGAAATATATGTGATTTTTTATGCTTAGTTATTAAAGAGGGTAAGTTTTTTTACTCGGATATATGTGTCCCTCTATTATCGTTTTGGACTATTTAACTTGCGCATTCGAAATGTTAACGAAGGTGGTTCGAACTCAGAGAATTATGTAGTTTTTCTTTTAACTCTTAAAGTGTCTATAATCAATAAAAATGTAAATAAATTATGATGTCTAAACAGTTTTGATATTAAATTAAAATTGATTACAAATAATAATAAAAGTTAGTACATTGTGTTCCTTAAACCTTAACATATAGGGTTCAAATTCAGTTAATTATAGTTATTAAACTAAATGAGTTGGGGTACCGGCACGTATACTATTGTGGTGTAGAACTGTGTAAACTGGACCTTACTACCGGGTTCAAAGAATCTCATTCCCTGTTATTGGGTTGACTGTTGCGGCGAATGAACGTCTGCTGAATTCGATAAAGAAGAAAAGAAAAATAATAGAAACAAATGAAACAAATTGATCTGGATACAAAAAAATTCAAAGTTTACCAAAATAAAAAATTTGCTCATACTATTCACATTGAATCCAATCAATACGAGTGTACCAACTATTTTTATGTATTAGTAAACGTTAGACATGTAGATTAATTAATATTAAAAAAAAGAAAAGAAAAAGAAAAGAAACAACACATAGGAATTTACTATTCTACTCTAGCTGGGTTATACGTTAGACATGTAGATTAATTAATATAAAAAAAAGGAAAAAAAAAAAAGAGAAGAAACAACACATAGGAATTTACTATTCTACTCTAGCTGGGTTATTGTTCACACTGTTATATTTTCAACACATAGGAATTTACTATTCTACTCTAGCTGGGTTATTGTTCACACTTTTATATTTTAGTAAAAAGTATAATATAATATAATATAATAATATAAAAATCCAATTCAAGAATATCATTATTACATCGTTCTAATATAATATTTCTTGCTTTTTAAAAATGAAATAAGTTATTACATTGCATTATCTATTTACTTTACAATTTGACTATTTTTTATCTATATCTTTTTTCTCTTATATATGCAAACATTAATGATATACTACTAAATGATATTTTACCACTTCATTATTATCGATTTATACATAGATTATATTATAGAATAGAAGATAGATAGATGTTAATAGTTGATTTAAACACACTCAAAAACAAATACTCCGTACTAGACAACTAATGTCGGACATAGGAGTAATTGTTAGATCTACGAAATGCTAAAGTTAACATTGACAACTGTCATTCGGTTTAAATCCGAGGGCTAAAGAGAAACTACATGTAAAGACACAAGAGTAAAAGCTAAGGGTCATTCTCATTTGAGTAAATTCTATGGATAGTCCCTGTGTTTTACATGGAATTATATGGATAGTCCTTATCTTTTTTATATTACATTGATCATCCCTGAACTATTCAAAGTGCATGCCTATCATCCTTAGCTTTAACATCCGTTAAAATTCTTTTAACTCTAACTACTTACTATTTACAAGATACATGAGGGTAGAAAATGTATTTTGTCATTTTTGTTCTTCTCTCCAATGAGTAAGTCACAGACACACTAAACAGAGAGGATGATGGTGACGAAATTTTTTCAAGACAATAACCACAAAATCAAACAAAGTTCATTACAAATATTCTATTACTCTCACAAAAAAGAGCAACCCAAATTTAATTTAAAAGACCCTCTCACGGTGGATCTAAAGAAAAAAAAAAATTATACTCACTGAAGGGGATGACGGTGACAGAATCAAGAACACGACGATATGTGGAATCGTTCATTAAAATCCGACAACATATTTCGTCACCCACCTCCACCTGCAAATCTGCCAACACCCATCACCACCTACAACTCAGTAGTTACCCACTCCCTCCTGCAACTCCGGCAGCGGTTAGGGTTTGTTTGAAATTTGATATATATTTGTTTAGGTGTTATTCGATTCAGAGTTGATGTAAATATATTTAAGATGCGATATACTACATATATCGAATGAAGTTTGATTAAAAATTAAAATTCGTTTAATTTGGTCCTCTGTTGGATTGAAACTTTTGCACATCCTAGTTCGGATTTCCAAGCAGAGGAACTATTAAACCTATTTGTTTGGATTATAAGTAAGGTTTACGATTTACGATATACTAAGTATAGGTATAGGTAGTAAGATTTTAGCCTCTTTTTTTTTTTTGTTGCTTAATTAGTATGCATATTTTGTTGTGTAGCTTAATCACCTCATTTTTTTGAAAACGGTGTCTTTAATTTATATGCGTGTGTTTGTAATTTGGAGTTAAATGGAGTTTTGTAATGAAGATATCTCAAATCTGCAGATGTTTTGAAAAGAAGAACAAAAATAAGAAAATACAACATTCACCCTCACTTTTTTGTAAACAGGTAAGAGTTAACGAACTTTAACAGATGTTAAAACTAAGGATGATAGGCGTGCACTTTTGAATAGTTGAGGGATGATCAATGTAACTTTAAAAAGATAAGGACTATCCATATAATTTCTTATAAAACACAGGGACTATCTATATAATTTACTCTTCTGATTTAGAAGGTTTACTAATTTCGTTCACACCTATATACATATATTTTTTTTGTTGTAAAGTAAATTGTCACTAACAATATTATATATATTATTATTACTATATCATATGTAAAGTATATTATTTACTATAAATAAGGGGTGTAAGTTATCATATTGTGTACGCCATCTATTTGAATAAAAATAGTTTTGCTCTCAACTTCAATCTTCTTTAATATTTGTAGTACTATTGTCAAGAACCAAACCACTAAAAGTAGTTATAAGCCTACTGAATTATAACACGTTATCAGCACGAAGTGCTCCGTATAATCAAGGTTTATCTAAACAAGCACACGTCACTAATCAAGATAAGAAATTATCTAATTTTTATTAACTTCACTAACATTTATATTTATGTTATTTAAGTTATATATGGTCGGTTATACCGTCTGAATTATATTTCTGTAATCTAACTTTTATTAACTTCACTAACATTTATATTTATGTTATTTAAGTTATATATGGTCGGTTATACCGCCT
Organism: Rutidosis leptorrhynchoides; assembly: GCF_046630445.1. Classification (NCBI taxonomy): domain Eukaryota; kingdom Viridiplantae; phylum Streptophyta; class Magnoliopsida; order Asterales; family Asteraceae; genus Rutidosis; species Rutidosis leptorrhynchoides. Next base: position 565,461,288 of record NC_092335.1, on the reverse strand, counting down.
GAATTATATTTATGTAATCTAACTTTTATTAACTTCATTAACATTTATATTTATGTTATTTAAGTTATATATGGTCGGTTATACCGCCTGAATTATATTTCTGTAATCTAACTTTTATTAACTTCACTAACATTTATATTTATGTTATTTAAGTTTTATATGGTCGGTTATACCGCCTGAATTATATTTCTGTAATCTAACTCTTATTAACTTCACTAACATTTATATTTATGTTATCTAACATTTATGATTACTTTGCAATTAATCATTATTTATTTCATGCATACTAATGTTTATTCTTAAATTTATTATTTATGCATAATATGTTTATTCTCTTAATCTTCGTATTTATACTAAATGTATTTATACTAAATGTATTTATAGTAATCGTATTTATACTAATAAAAATCTTTTATTAAAATTATTATTAATACAACGAGTACATAACAGTCGTTAACGTCAAATAATGACGTTACAACGGTCATATATACATAACGGTTGTTAACGTCAGCTGACAACGTTACAACGACTATATTTTTCAAATATAAAATAAACATCTCTGTTTTCACATTTTCACAAATCAATCTTCATTTTCTCAGATTACCACTCTCAAAAGTTTTTATAAAGATGATTCACACAAGGATGATTTTTCCTATTGTATTGGTCATACTAACTATCATCATTGTTGCTAATATATCATCGGGTGAACCTATATTCTATCCCGCCCTTGTGGTTTTATTATTTGTAATCATACCAATATTATGTTGTTTGCTACTTATGAATTTAAAATGATTCTAATTTCATGTTGTTAGAAATTGATTATGATCTATGTTGTTCATCTTTCTGAAAATAGAAAATGTCAAACTTATCAAAGCTTGAGTTTGATGCCCTAGACGTATCGGGAACAAACTATACATCATGGGTCATGGACGTAGAAATAAATCTTGGATCATTGGGTATTTTAGAAACTTTAAAAGAAAACAATACTTGTTCTGATCAAGATAAATTAAAATCAATTGCTTTTATTCGTAAACATATTGATATCACCTTAAAACATATGTATCTCACTATCAAAGATCCACATGTTTTATGGGAAAGTATCAAGAGTAGATTCGATAATCAAAAGGAAATATTACTCCCAGCTGCGAGGGAAGAATGGAGAAATCTAAGGTTCCAAGACTTTAAAAAAGTAAGTGAATAAAGCTCGGCCATGTTCAAGATCCGTTCAAAGCTTCAATTATGTGGTCAAGAAATAAGTGATGCTGATATGATGGAGAAAACTTTCTCCACAATGCATTCTGCAAACATAACTATACAAGAAAATTTGAGATTGCAGAATTACAAAACTTTTTCAAAACTTCAAACTTATCTCTTAGTTGCGGAAGTGAATAAAGAATTACTGATGAAGAATCAAGAATCTCGTCCTACGGGTGCGCTAGCATTTCCTGAAGTTAATGCTATTAACAATAATAATAATAAAAAAAGAAATGCACCTGAACGAGGACGTGGGCGAGGTCGTGGTCATATTGGCCAAAGCCATCATCATGGAAATTACCATAACAATAATAAAAATCATAACTATGTTCGAAATCACCCTTATGGTAATGGCCGTGGTGGTGGTCGTGGTCGTAATGGTTACGGTGGTCGTGGTCGTGGACAAAGAAATAATAATCCACAAAATTATAAATTTCAACCACCATACAATTCCACAAATCATAATGTTGAAGGAAGCTCTTCAAAGAATATTGAAGATTCTTGTTATCGATGTGGTAAAATTGGACATTGGTCTAAAAGCTGTCGAACATATCAATATTCTGTTAATCAATATCAAGAATTCCTAAAGGGAAAAGGAAAAGAGGCAAACCTTGTGGATGACCTTGATACAAAAATCACTGAGCCAACAAGTGACTACTTTAATGAATAAATTTCCTATTATATGTCCATATCAAATAAATGGATGTAGATTTACGATCTATACAATATCTACTTTACTATATGTTTCCTTATTATGTACTTTCGTTTATAACATATTTTGAATGTAATATATATTGATGAATTATGTACTCATTATTTGTTTCTCATATTTTGAAGTTCATGATGTACACTACTGGAGTGCAAAATCAGTCAAATGGTAGGGATCTTTGTATTGCAGACAGTGGTACCACACACACTATACTCAAATCTAAAAAATATTTCACTGATTTTAAAGCAACATAAGGAACGGTACATACTATATCAGGTCCTGCGAGTTTAATAAAAGGAATGGAAAAGGCAAAATTCATGTTACCAAATGGTACAAATTTTCTGATAAAAAATGCCCTATTTTCTCCGATGTCAAAGAGAAATTTGTTAAGCTTCTCTGACATATACCAAAATGGATATAATTATCAGTCAGTGACTACAGAAAATGATAAATATTTAAGTATCACTGACAAGAAGCATGTGATTGAAAAACTACCAAGACTTAGTTCTGGTTTACATTATACATATATAAATGTACCAGAAGCACACATGGTAGTTAATGAAAAGGATGTGATCCTGTAATGATCAATCTGTGACATGAAAGATTAGGCCACCCAGGATCAACAATGATGAAAAGAATAATTCAAAATATACATGGACATCCATTGACGGATCAAAAGATCCCTCATGATGCACTTATCCCATGTACATCATGCTCACTTGAAAAATTGATAATAAGACCATCACCTCTTAAGGTTGAAAAAGAATCACCAATGTTTCTTGAAAGAATTCAAGGTGATATATGTGGACCAATTCATCCAACATGTGGACCATTTAGATATTTCATGGTCCTAATAGACGCATCTAGTAGATGGTCTCATGTTTGTCTATTATCAAGTCGAAATATGGCATTTGCAAAATTTCTTGCTCAAATTATTAAATTGAGAGCACATTTTCCTGATTATACTATTAAAATGGTGAGATTGGATAATGCTGGTGAGTTTACATCTCAAGTATTTAATGATTTTTGCATGTCTATTGGGATTGTTGTTGAACATCCTGTTGCCCATGTGCATACACAAAATGGTTTAACCGAATCACTAATCAAACGATTGCAGTTAATAGCTAGACCATTGATAATGAGAACAAAACTCCCAGTATCTATATGGGGTCAAGCAATTTTACATGCTGCATCATTAATTTACATTAGACCAAGTGCAAGTCATACATATTCTCCCTTGCAACTTGCTTTTGGTCATCAACCAAATATTTCCCACCTTAGAACATTTGGTTGTGCGGTTTATGTTCCTATCGCACCACCACAACGCACTAAAATGGGTCCTCAAAGAAGGATGGGAATATATGTTGGATATGAAACATCTTCAATCATAAGATATATTGAACCCATGACGGGTGATGTTTTTACAGCACATTTTGCTGATTGTCACTTCAATGAAACATTGTTCCCTAGATTAGGGGGAGAAATAAAAAATAAAGAAAATGATGTTTCATGGTGTAGTGACCCGAACTTTTCCATGTTTATATATATTAAATGAAATTGTTATTTACATGATTAAGTGTTTCCAACATGTTAAGCAATCAAACTTGTTAAGACTTGATTAATTTAAATAGGTTTCATATAGACAATTGACCACCCAAGTTGACCGGTGATTCACGAACGTTAAAACTTGTAAAAACTATATTATGACATATATATGATTATATATATAGTTAACATGATATTATGATAAGTAAGTATCTCATTAGGTATTTTAACAATGTGTTATATACATAAAATTGAGTTTATTGAATTAAGAAACTCGAAACGATATATATAACGATTATCGTTATAACAACGTCTTACTAAATACATATGAATCATATTAAGATATTGATACACTATGTTTAATCATGATAAATGATAAGTAAACATGTCATTAAGTGTATTAACAATGAACTACATATGTAAAAACAAGACTACTAACTTAATGATTTCGAAACGAGACATATATGTAACGATTATCGTTGTAACAAAATTTAAATGTATATATATCATACTAAGATATATTAATATATCATAATATCATGATAATGTAATAATTTAACATCTCTTTAGATATAATAAACAATGGGTTAACAACATTTAACAAGATCGTTAACCTAAAGGTTTCAAAACAACATTTACATGTAACGACTAACGATGACTTAACGACTCAGTTAAAATGTATATACATGTAGTGTTTTAATATGTATTCATACACTTTTTAAAGACTTAAAGACACTTATAAAAATACTTCTACTTAACAAAAATGCTTACAATTACATCCTCGTTCAGTTTCATCAACAATTCTACTCGTATGCACCCGTATTCGTACTCGTACAATACACAGCTTTTAGATGTATGTACTATTGGTATATACACTCCAATGATCAGATCTTAGCAGCCCATGTGAGTCACCTAACACATGTGAGAACCATCATTTGGCAACTAGCATGAAATATCTCATAAATTTACAAAAATATTAGTAATCATTCATGACTTATTTACATGTAAACAAAATTACACATCCTTTATATCTAATCCATATACCAACGACCAAAAACACCTACAAACACTTTCATTCTTCAATTTTCTTCATCTAATTGATCTCTCTCAAGTTCTATCTTCAAGTTCTAAGTGTTCTTCATAAATTCTATAAGTTCTAGTTTCATAAAATAAAGAATACTTCCAAGTTTGCTAGCTTACTTCCAATCTTGTAAAGTGATCATCCAACCTCAAGAAATCTTTCTTATTTATAGTAAGATATATTTCTAATACAAGGTAATACTCATATTCAAACTTTGATTCAATTTCTATAACTATAACAATCTTATTTCGAGTGGAAATCTTACTTGAACTTGTTTTCGTGTCATGATTCTGCTTCAAGAACTTTCAAGCCATCCAGGGATCCTTTGAAGCTAGATATATTTTTTTCATTTCCAGTAGGTTTATCCACAAAACCTGAGGTAGTAATGATGTTCATAACGTCATTCGATTCATATATATAAAGCTACCTTATTCGAAGGTTTAAACTTGAAATCACTAGAACATAGTTTAGTTAATTCTAAACTTGTTCGCAAACAAAAGTTAATACTTCTAGATTGACTTTTAAAATCAACTAAACACATGTTCTATATCTATATGATATGCTAACTTAATGATTTAAAACCTGGAAACACGAAAAATACCGTAAAACCGGACATACGCCGTCGTAGTAACACCGCGGGCTGTTTTGGGTTTGATAATTAAAAACTATGATAAACTTTGATTTAAAAGTTGTTCTTCTGGGAAAATTATTTTTCTTATGAACATGAAACTATATCCAAAAATCATGGTTAAACTCAAAGTGGAAGTATGTTTCTCAAAATGGTCATCAAGACATCGTTCTTTCGACTAAAATGACTACCTCTTACAAAAACGACTTGTAACTTATATTTATGACTATAAAACTATACTTTTTCTGTTTAGTTTCATAAAATAGAGTTCAATATGAAACCATAGCTATTTGATTCACTCAAAACGGATTTAAAACGAAGAAGTTATGGGTAAAACAAGATTGGATATTTTTTGATTGTTGTAGCTACGGGAAATATTGTAACAATTCTATACAAATCATATCCTAGGTAACTTATATTATATTATACATGTATTCTAATATATTATGTAATCTTGGGATACCATAGACACGTATGCAAATGTTTTGGCATATCATATCGACCCATCTATATATATTATTTGGAACAACCATAGACACTCTGTATGCAGTAGTGTTGGAGTTAGCTATACAGGGTTGAGGTTGATTCCAAAAATATATATACTTTGAGTTGTGATATAGCCTGAGACGTGTATACACTGGGTCGTGGATTGAGTCAAGATAATATATATCAATTTATTTCTGTACATCTAACTATGGACAACTAGTTGTAGGTTACTAATGAGGACAGCTGACTGAAAATAATTAAAACATTAAAACGTATTAAAAATGTTGTAAATATATTTTGAACATACTTTGATATATATATGTACATATTTGTTATAGGTTCGTGAATCGACCAGTGGCCAATTCTTACTTCCCGATGAAGTAAAAATATGTGAAAGTGAGTTATAGTCCCACTTTTAAAATCTAATATTTTTGGGATGAGAATACATGCAGCTTTATAAATATTTTACAAAATTGACACAAATAAATGAAACTACTTTCTATGGTTGAATGATCGAAGCCGAATATGCCCCTTTTGCTTAGTAGCCTAAGAATTAGGGAACATCACTAATTTTGAGAATTAGTGCACGCCTAATTGACGCGAATCCTAAAGATAGATCTATTGGGCCTAACGATCCCCATCCAAAGTACCGGATGCTTTAGTACTTCGAGTTTTATATCATGTCCGATGGATGTCCCAGAATGATGGGGATATTCCTATATGCATCTTGTTAATGTCGGTTACCAGGTGTTCACCATATGAATGATTTTTATCTCTATGTATGGGATGTATTTTGAAATATGAAATCTTGTGGTCTATTATTACGATTTGATAAATATATAGGTTAAACCTATAACTCACCAACATTTTTGTTGACGTTTAAAGCATGTTTATTCTCAGGTGATTATTAAGAGTTTCCGCTGTTGCATACTAAAATAAGGACAAGATTTGGAGTCCATGCTTGTATGATATTATGTAAAAACTGCATCCAAGATACTTATTTTTGATGTAATATATTCTTATTGTAAACCATTATGTAATGGTCGCGTGTAAATGGTATATTTTAGATTATCATTATTTGATAATCTACGTAATGCTTTTTAAACCTTTATAGATAAAATAAAGGTTATGGTTGTTTTAAAAATGAATGAAGTCTTTGAAAAAACGTCTAATATAGAGGTCAAAACCTCGCAACGAAATCAATTAATATGGAATGTTTATAATCAATATGAACGGGACATTTCACATGGTGTGAACCTCAGTTAATGTATCTTGATCCTCGCACAAAAGAGTGCGAGACAGAAGTTCAAAAATTAATGCATATGCAAGAACTTGCGAATAAATTTCCCGATGCATTTACAGATACAAAAAGAGTGTGATGACAAGGAAATTTCTAACTAAATTTAAACTTAATCTTTAACGTTTCCGACACGATAAGCAAAGTCTATGAAGTTGAATCTCAAAATTTTGAACTATTCAATTACCCTTCGATTGTTCTCAATGATTCGCGAACAATTATATGTAAATAGATACTTATACTATAATTTGAAAACGTAACAAAGTGTGGAGTATATGAAACTGTGCATTAAACTTATTGGTTTGATTATCTGATTTATATATTTAACTACGGAGTTAAAAGATTATGGCAAACGATTGAATGAAAGGATATTTATTGAGTCCCTTAAGGATTATGATATTATTACGGGTCTCTGTTGTGAGGTCCACGTTAATTTGGGAAATCATTCATTTTTAATAGTATTCAGAATAAATGGTAAAGTGTTTGTTTAAATAACGTAATTTGGACACATATAATAATAAGGAATATTAACTGTTAGATATATTTGATTTCAAGTTATTTAGTAAACGATAGTAACAATCGATTGATATTTAGATAAGTTAACTAAAACGTTTAAGATGAACAAGTAAAACACTAATTTACTACAGTATTTTCGAATTGCTACAGTACCCGAAAAGCTACAATGTTTTAGAAAAACACAATTTGCTACAGTACAACACTATTTGCTACAGTAAAAACGACTTTGCTACAGTGCTACAGTGAAACGACTTTGCTACAGTAAAACACTATTTGCTGTAGTAAACCGACTTTGCTACAGTGCTACAGTGAAAGCGACTTTGCTACAGTAAAACACTATTTGCTACAGTACCGCTATTTGATACAGTAAACACTATTTGCTACAGTAAACACTATTGCTACAGTACACTATTGCTACAGTATTTTTATGTCGACGAACTAGCAAACAAAAGCAGATCAGGCGGCCATGCGATCGCATGGCAAAAGCACTGAAAACCCATGCGATCGCATGGAGGTACTGTAGCAGGCCACATACTATAAAAACTCGATTTGCTTCCAGTTTGTTTCCTCACTCAATTTTACTCCGTAAGTATTTATTTATTTAAATTATTATTATTATTATTATTATTATTATTATTATTATTATTATTATTATTATTATTATTATTATTATTATTATTATTATTATTATTATTAATATTATTATTAATCTTATTATTATTAGTATTATTAATTAATATTATACATAAAATACTACGACGAGGTTATGAGCGTGTCACCTTCAAAATGGGTTTTCGAGCGGGATAGAGCTAAGAAAATTATGAGTCATAGCTATGGAGGTTATGGGTAATATTCGTGGGTAATATTCGCAAGTCAAAACTAGTGTTTATCATCTCTGTTACGTCTACGTACTTTCCTGCAATATTGAATCACAATATTGATATGTGAGCATTCATATCTTATCTTTTATATATTAATTGTGTATCCATGTCTAGTGCTCGAGTATATATATTTATACATGATTGTATGCTAAATTTCGTCGTTAAACAGTTTATAATGAATCACGAATTAAATACATATATTACTGGTAAAAGGTATATGATTGATAATGCTAAAAACGAACATATATTTCATAGCATTATTCCTCAAGAAAGACAAGCTTTTAGTTGCAATTGTTCTATTTACAAGTGATCTTCGTTTAAATAATAAAAGGTGAAGACAAAAGACAGATTCGACGAATTGAAGACGCAAACGACCAAAAAGCTCAAAAGAACAAAAGACAATCAAAAAGGTTCCAATTATTGATAAGAAACGTCTCGAAATCACAAGAGTACAAGATTCAAAACACAAAGTACAAGATATTAAATTGTACGCGAGGACGTTCGAAAATCCGGAACCGGGACCAGAGTCAACTCTTAACGCTCGACGCAACGGACTAAAAATTACAAGTTAACTATATATATAAATATAATATAATATATAATTAATTATATTAATTATATATATATTATATATATATATTAAAAACCGTCGGCAGCAGGAAACTCCAAGGGTGTGAGCTGTAAATATATCTCCGCGACTCGCGGAGTTTTAAGGCCATTTTGCCGCGAGTCGCGGAGCCCCAAATTTCACTTCTGGCTATAAAGCCAACCGAATTCTGATCGAATTTATCATCTTATTTCTCAATCTCTCTCTCAATATATACGTAATATATTTATATTTATAATTTATATTTTAATTTTAATTATAATTCTAATAATAAGGGTATGTTAGCGAATGTTGTAAGGGTGTAAGTCGAAATTCTGTCCGTGTAACGCTACGCTATTTTTAATCATTGTAAGTTATGTTCAACCTTTTTATATTAATGTCTCGTAGCTAAGTTATTATTATGCTTATTTAAAACGAAGTAATCATGATGTTGGGCTAATTACTAAAATTGGGTAATTGGGCTTTGTACCATAATTGGGGTTTGGACAAAAGAACGACACTTGTGGAAACTAGACTATGGGCTATTAATGGGCTTTATATTTGTTTAACTAAATGAAAGTTTGTTAATGTTAATATAAAGATTTACAATTGGGCGTCCCTATAAATTACCATATACACTCGATCGGACACGATGGGCGGGGTATTTATATGTACGAATAATCGTTCATTTAACCGGACACGGGAATGGATTAATAGCCACTAGAATAATTAAAACAGGGGTGAAATTACATTCAAGGGTAATTGGTGTAATTGTTAACAAAGTAGTAAAACCTTGGTTTACACGCAGTCGATAACCTGGTGTATTCATTAAACAAAGTATTAAAACCTTGTTACAATTCGAATCCCCAATTAGTTGGAATATTTATCTTCGGGTATAATAATAATTTGACAAGGACACTTGCAATTTATATTTATGACTGATGGACTGTTATGGACAAAAACCAGACGGACATATTGAATAATCCAGGACAAAGGACAATTAACCCATGGGCATAAAACTAAAATCAACACGTCAAACATCATGATTACGGAAGTTTAAATAAGCATAATTCTTTTATTTCATATTTAATTTCCTTTATTTTATATTTAATTGCACTTCTAATTATCGCACTTTTATTTATTGTTATTTTATTTAATCGCACTTTTAATTATCGTACCTTTTAATTATCGCAATTTTATTTTATCGCATTTTTATTCGCAATTTCATTATCGTTATTTACTTTACGCTTTAATTTAAGTCTTGTATTTATTTTATATTTTACATTAGGTTTTAACTGCGACTAAAGTTTTAAAATCGACAAACCGGTCATTAAACGGTAAAAACCCCCCTTTATAATAATAATATCACTTATATATATATTTGTATTTTTATAAAAGTAAACTAATATAGCGTTGAGCTTTGTTTAAAGATTTCCCTGTGGAACGAACCGGACTTACTAAAAACTACACTACTGTACGATTAGGTACACTGCCTATAAGTGTTGTAGCAAGGTTTAAGTATATCCATTCTATAAATAAATAAATATCTTGTGTAAAATTGTATCGTATTTAATAGTATTTTCTAGTAAAATATAAACTATTTTATATACACCTCGCACTTCATCAAGTATTTTTGGCGCCGCTGCCGGGGATCTATCTTAAAAGCCGGAAGCGCAACGCTAATATAAAAAAAAAAAAAGATTTTTATCTACTTTTATTAAAAGTCATTTTTGTAAAAATACGTTTTAAATATTCAAAAATATAAAAAGAAAAACAAAAATATAAGTATTTTTAAGATTTTGTTAAATATTTAAATTTTATAAGTTTCTTTATTTCTATTTTAGTTTATAAAAATATAAGTTTTATTTTAAAATCGTTTATTTAAATTAAAAACAGAAAACATAAAATAAAAAAAAAAAAAAATAAAGAAAAACGCGTAAAAAGTGAAACCTGTCAACTGAATTTCTAAACCCCGCGACTCGCGGGGTTTTCTTCTTTATTTGCCGCGACTCGCGGAGGCCCTCTGACACACGGACAAAAACCCTAATTTCGCATTGATTACGGGTTATAATTTATTATTATTATTATTAAAACCTAATTATTATTATTATTATTATTAGTTTTATTTTACTTTTTACTTTTTATTTATATATTTTAGTTAAATTAGTTTTATTAAAATTGTAAAATTAATAGTTTATTAAATAAATAACATAAAAATAATATTTTTATAAAAATTGTACTTTTTACAACTTTTTGTATATTTTTATATTTTGTACCTTTTTAATCGTTGTAGCGTAACTTTTGTATTTTTTAGCTCATAATTAATTTTAAACTTAGTTTTTGCTATAGTTATTTTTACTCCTATATTTTTAGGCTTTGCCGTAGAATTCCTTAAGTGCTTTTTCTTTAGACTAAGATTTAGGTGCTTTAGAATTTTGCGACGCCTTTTTAAGTTTTAGTTTCTTTTTAAGTTATTTCCATTTGGGACTTAGTTTTTCCTGTAAGCTTTAATATTTTTAGACCTTTTACTATGTATCAATTATCATTCCAATTAGTAATTTCAATTTGCGATTATAATTTTAAGTTAGTTGTAGTAATAAGGTTAAATTAGTTAAGTATTTTTAAGTTTTGATAAGTTCCTTTTATTTTTCCGTCACCTTTTATTTTTCAACCATTTTTTCTTTTTCAACCTTTTTCGACGAACTCTTTTTCTCTCTTATTTCTCGCCATTCTAGTTTTTAGGACTTAGAATTTTATTCTACTTCTTATCTAAATTTCTTAAAATTACGAAAATTTATTTTAAGTGGTTAAATTAATAGACATCAAAATTTTCTGGTTCGTAGTAATAGTTGGATTTGTACGTGGACCGGGTTATTGGAGCCAAACAGTCCTCAATTATATTGAGACCAAACGAATCCTGCCCCTCTGCTGCATCTTTTGGCTATTCGAAACGTGGGCAAAATCAGAAAAGTCTATTGATTGGATAACTTATTATAATTTTTCTTTCCTTTTTAAAACTAATAGGATATTCTGTGAATGCACCGAGCAAGACGTTCATCACCTTTTGTACGTTCACCACCTGTAACTCGATCAAGACATCGTTTAACAAATATAACCGCCGTAAATTTTTCTTTAGAATCGTCATCCAGTCGACCAAGTACTTCAGTTCAAATTTCCGATAATCCATTTTTTGAACCCGACCTCACAATTGAGAATCCAGAAAATATTCAGGAACGGTTCGTAGATCCTGAACCATTAAACTTTCCTCCGGAACCACCAATCATTCAAACAGAGATTGTTGAGGAACGAACTATTAAATCAGAATCATCTATTGATACCGATTCAACAAATTCAATTATGGAGAATCTGGAACCTTTAAGTATGGAAGACCGAATGAGAGCTAAACGCACTGGCCAAGGTCACGCAATTACTCATCCAGACATTAATGCGCCAGATTATGAAATCAAAGGACAAATTCTACACATGGTGACTAATCAATGCCAATTTAGTGGTGCGCCGAAGGAAGATCCAAATGAACATCTACGTACCTTTAATAGGATCTGCACACTATTTAAAATACGAGAAGTGGAGGATGAACAGATATATCTCATGTTATTTCCCTGGACTTTAAAGGGAGAAGCCAAAGATTGGTTGGAATCGTTACCTGAAGGGGCGATTGATACATGGGACGTTTTAATTGACAAATTTCTTAAACAATTCTTTCCTGCATCTAAAGCCGTAAGACTTCAAGCAGAAATTGTTACGTTCACACAGAAGCCAAATGAAACTCTATATGAGGCGTGGACAAGATATGGAAAGTTGTTAAGAGGATGTCCGCAACATGGTTTAGACACCTGTCAAATAGTACAAATATTCTACCAAGGATGCGACATCACTACAAGGAAAGACATAGATATAGCAGCTGGTGGTTCGATTATGAAGAAAACCGAAACTGATGCTTACAAAATTATTGATAATACTGCTTCCCACTCACATGAGTGGCACCAAGAAAAAGATATCATTAGATCATCTAAAGCAGCTAGAGCCGATTCTAGCCATGACTTAGATTCCATTTCGGCAAAGATAGATGCTTTCGAAAGACGAATGGAAAAGATGACTAAAGATATTCATGCAATACGAATTAGTTGTGAGCAGTGTGGAGGACCACATTTGACAAAAGATTATCTCAGTATTGAATTAACAATGGAACAAAGAGAGAATATTTCATACATAAACCAAAGGCCTGGAAATAATTATCAGAATAATTATCAACCGCCAAGACCGATTTACAATCAAAACCAGAATTATAACCGAAATATTCCATACAACAACCAACAAGGTCCTAGCAATCAACAAGTATCCAATAATACTTATAATCAGCAAAGACCGAATTTTCAAAACAAACCACCACAACAAACCGATGATAAAAAGCCAAATTTAGAAGATATGATGACGAAGCTAGTTGAAACTCAAACGCAGTTTTTCACATCTCAAAAACAAACAAATGAACAAAATGCTCAAGCATTTAGAAATCAACAAGCTTCTATTCAAAATCTGGAACAAGAAGTAAGTAACCTAGCAAGGTTAATAGGTGAAAGAAAACCGGGAAGTTTACCTAGTGATACAAATGCTAACCCCCGGAATGAAACAGCTAAAGCTATTACCACAAGAAGTGGTACAACACTTAAACCACCTGAAATACCTGTAACTTCTGATGAAACTATTCCTACTCCACAAGAACCACAACCTGATCAAGATAAAGAAAAAGAACCGGTAGTTGAAAAGGTTAATGAAAATAACAAAGTTAAGGATAAACCTTATGTTAAACCATATCAACCACCACTTCCTTATCCAAGTAAAATGAAGAAAGAAAAACTTGAAGCCGAGCAATCCAAATTCTTGGATATGTTTAAACAGATAAATGTAAATCTTCCTTTCATTGATGTGATTTCAGGAATGCCAAGATATGCTAAATTCTTGAAAGATCTGATCACAAATAGAAAGAAAATGGAAGAACTTTCGGCTGTTACTATGAATGCTAATTGTTCAGCAGTGCTGTTGAATAAGATACCAGAAAAACTATCTGATCCAGGAAGTTTCACAATTCCATGTTTTCTGGGTAGTCTTAGTTCAATAGAAGCATTGGCAGACTTAGGTGCTAGTATAAATCTAATGCCGTATTCACTATACGCTAAACTAGACCTTGGAGAATTGAAACCAACCAGAATAAGCATACAACTAGCCGATAGATCAATAAAATATCCTAGAGGGATAATGGAGAACATGCTAGTTAAAGTTGGTACTTTAGTATTTCCAGTAGATTTTGTTGTTTTGGACATGGAAGAAGATTCTCAAGTTCCTCTCATATTAGGAAGACCATTCTTAAACACGGCTAAAGCAATGATAGACGTGTTCGGTAAGAAACTGACCCTAAGTATAGAGGATGAGAGTGTTACCTTTTCAGTTGATAGAGCAATGCAACAACCACAATCTGCAGATGATACATGTTATTATATTCAAACTATAGATGCACATGCAGAATTATTAGAAGAATTTCCAGAATTACAAGGAACGGGAGAATGTTCTTTAGGAGAAAGTAATGAACCAATTGATGAAGCTGAAATGTTAGCTACACTTATAGCTAATGGATATGAACCAACAACAGAAGAAATTCAAATGCTAAAAGAAGAAGACAGATATCGATATAAATCATCGATAGAAGAACCTCCGAAATTAGAATTAAAGCCACTTCCAAACCATTTGGAATACGCTTATTTACATGGTGAATCTGAATTACCTGTAATAATATCGTCTTCTCTTACTGAAAATGAGAAATCACAACTCATTTCTGTGTTGAAAGCTCATAAACCAGCCATTGCATGGAAGATTCATGATATTAAAGGAATAAGTCCTTCGTATTGCACACATAAAATCCTTATGGAAGAAGGTCATAAAACGTATGTGCAACGCCAACGAAGACTAAATCCTAATATGCAAGATGTAGTTAAGAAAGAAATTATTAAGCTGCTAGATGCAGGTTTGATATATCCAATCTCTGATAGTCCATGGGTAAGCCCAGTTCAATGCGTGCCTAAGAAGGGTGGCATGACTGTCATTACAAATGAGAAAAATGAGCTTATTCCTACTAGGACTGTAACAGGATGGCGTGTATGTATTGATTATAGAAAATTAAATGACGCCACCAGAAAAGATCACTTTCCCTTACCTTTCATAGATCAAATGTTGGAAAGATTAGCCGGAAATAGTTACTATTGTTTTCTAGATGGATTTTCCGGATATTTTCAAATTCCAATAGCACCCGAAGATCAAGAGAAAACCACATTCACGTGCCCTTATGGTACTTTTGCTTACAAACGCATGCCATTTGGACTTTGTAACGCCCCTGCAACCTTTCAAAGGTGTATGATGGCGATTTTTCATGACATGATAGAAGAATGCATGGAAGTATTCATGGATGACTTTTCAGTCTTCGGTGATACATTTAAATCATGTCTAGTTAATCTGGAACGAATGCTAATTAGATGCGAAAAATCAAATCTAGTACTTAATTGGGAAAAATGCCATTTCATGGTTAAAGAAGGCATCGTTCTTGGACATAAAATTTCAAAAGAAGGAATTGAAGTGGATAGAGCTAAAGTAGAGGTAATTGCTAAACTTCCACATCCCACAAATGTTAGAGGAGTTAGGAGTTTTCTAGGGCATGCCGGTTTTTACCGACGTTTCATAAAAGATTTTTCTAAAATTGCCACTCCTATGAATAAACTCCTAGAAAAGGATGCACCATTCATCTTTACAGATGAGTGTATCAAATCTTTTAATATTCTTAAAGAGAAACTCACTAATGCACCGATCATGATAACACCAAATTGGAATCTACCATTTGAACTAATGTGCGATGCAAGTGATTTTGCAATGGGAGCCGTTTTAGGACAAAGGATTGAAAAACGATTTCAACCTATATATTATGCTAGTAAGACATTACAAGGAGCACAAACGAACTATACAACTACTGAAAAAGAACTCCTTGCTATTGTCTTTGCTTTTGACAAATTTCGATCATATCTCGTTCTAGCAAAAACGGTGGTCTATACCGACCATTCTGCTCTTAGATACCTATTTTCAAAACAAGATGCTAAACCAAGATTAATCCGTTGGATCTTACTCTTACAAGAGTTTGATATTGAAATCCGAGATAAAAAAGGAGCAGAAAATCTCGCCGCTGATCATCTTTCTCGTCTTGAAAATCCCGAATTAGAAGTTCTGAATGAATCGGCCATACAAGACAACTTTCCTGATGAATATCTATTGAAGATAGATTATAAAGAAATCCCATGGTTTGCAGACTATGCAAACTACTTAGTTTGTGGATTCCTTGAAAAAGGATTATCGTACCAAAGACGAAAGAAATTCTTCAGTGATATAAAACACTATTTCTGGGAAGATCCACATCTGTTTAAAAGTTGTCCCGATGGAATAATACGCCGATGTGTATTTGGAGATGAAGCTAGTAAAATTTTAAACCATTGTCACACAGGACCAACAGGAGGGCATTATGGGCCTCAACTAACAGCAAGAAAAGTTTATGAAGCTGGATTCTATTGGCCTACAATTTACAAAGACGCACACCTTCTTTGCAAATCCTGTGATGCATGTCAAAGGGCCGGAAAAATAAGTCAACGTGATGAAATGCCACAAAATGTCATCCAAGTATGTGAAGTATTTGACATTTGGGGTATTGACTTTATGGGTCCATTTCCAAAATCTCATAATAATCTATATATACTCGTAGCCATTGATTATGTATCTAAATGGGCGGAAGCACAAGCTCTCCCAACTAACGATGCACGAGTTGTAGTCAACTTTTTAAAACGTCTTTTTGCAAGGTTTGGAACACCGAAAGCTTTAATAAGTGATCGGGGTACTCATTTCTGTAATAATCAACTTGAGAAAGTTCTTAAAAGATATGGAGTAACTCATAAAATCTCCACCGCATATCATCCACAAACAAGTGGACAAGTTGAAAATACCAACCGAGCTTTAAAACGTATTCTAGAGAAAACCGTAGGATCAAATCTGAAGGAATGGTCCATTAAATTGGAGGATGCACTCTGGGCTTTTAGAACAGCCTACAAAACTCCAATTGGAACCACACCTTTTAGACTTGTTTATGGAAAAGCATGTCATCTTCCAGTAGAAATTGAACACAAAGCATTTTGGGCTTTGAAGACATGTAATCTTGATTTACATGAAGCCGGACGTCTACGATTAAGTCAACTAAACGAATTAGAAGAATTAAGACATGAAGCATACGAAAATTCGTTAATCTATAAAGAAAGAACGAAGAAATGGCATGATAAAAGAATCAGAAGTTCAAAAGAATTTAAAAAAGGAGACAGAGTTCTTCTTTTCAATTCACGATTCAAGCTATTTCCTGGAAAATTGAAATCAAGATGGTCTGGACCATTCATAGTCAAAAGAGTTTTCCCATACGGAACGATAGAATTGATAAATTCAAATGGGATTGAATTTAAAGTTAATGGTCACAGAGTTAAACATTACATACATGGTCCGATGGAAGTCGACAACAAAGTTAATCACAATTTCGACACCACAGCTAACTAAGTGTGGGGAGAATCAAGTCTTTAAAGGATAATATGTATTTCTGTTAGAGTTAGATTGTCTGTTTTCGTGTAATTCTCGAAAATGGAACACGTATGGTCTTTCCCTAGCAGACCCTAAAGAACTAGTCTTCTCCCCCCATTCTGAATTTTTATTTTTTTTAGGTTTTTACAAAATGAAGACTGCCTGTGAACTAAACCATGGTCTAATGCTACACGCTTTGATCACTAAACGTAATAATGACATACTCCCGAGTGAAATAGTATCAGTAATCAGAGAAAGAATGGACGGAGTTAGAAAAGGATCCAGATGCGAAGATAATAAGTTACAATTTGGTAAAGGAAAATCAAAATCCGCAGCGAAAAGAAGAGCACGACACCTAGAAAAATGTCACAAATGCGGAAAATGGTCACATGGAGGTAAATGTTCAAATAATCAAACCTATTCAAATACCGAATTTGTTACTTTATGCAGAGACGGACCGTTCATATGTTTAGAAGAAAAGACAATGAATGCTCGAGGTTACGCCTATGCAGCCATGGAAAACCAATTAAACCGACTATCTTATGAATATAATAGATCATATAACTAAGAAATCTATTTCACAGGTATGTCTGTACAGTTTTTATTTTTATTTATTTTTTTTAACCTTTTGATAATAAACGCTAATTTGTTCGCTAAAAAGTATTAAATTGGTATTGAATAAAATTAGGTTTGGCGACCGAAATTATTGATATCATTCAAAAATTTATTACATCACTGCGAAATTTAACGTTTATTCTTAAGGTATAAATATCTTTAAACAATCAAACCAAAATATTTCAAAAATTCGTCATGAGTTAAATTAGGTCTTGGAACCGAAATTACTTTACCGAAAAGAGGGGCGCATATTTTTGATAATATTTGATTGATTAAAGTGGGATAAAAAGACAAAAAGATTTTCAATTTTATTTTTACCATGTTTTTAAAAATTAATATTTAAATCTTAAATTAATATTGTAAACTTTGTAAAAACAATATTTTTAAAAAATTGTAAATATTTGAAAAATTAATATAAGTTTGGTGTGAATTTATAATATGAATTTTTAAATTAAGTTTGGTGTGAATTTTTAATTTTTAAAATATGAATTTTAATTTTATGCATTTTAAATTTTGAGTTTGGTGTGAATTTTTAATTTTAATTTTGAATTTTATATTTATGTTGTGTGAATTTAAAAACAAAAATTTACTTTATCTCATTAAGTTAAGAATATGATTTTTAAAATTCTTCGTAAGTTGAAGACTAGGTCTTTGAACCGAAATTGCTTTACCCGAGGGAGGGACGAGAACTTTTATTATCATTATTTTTAATCTTATTGATTTAAAGTATGCCAAAAACATTGAAAAAAAAACCCAAAAATCTTAGCTTTTAAAACAATCGCTACAAAAAGACAAATTTTAAAATTTTGTCGAAGGACGGACTAGGACATCGATCCGAAACGACCTCGTCCTAAATAACAAGGGAAACAAAATTTTAAAATTAATTTCTTAATTGTGTTATAAGTTAAAGATTATAAAAAAAAAAAAAAAAAAAAAAAAAAAAAAAAAAGGTAAACTCCGCGACTCGCGGAGTTTGCAGTGAAAAACCTCCGCGACTCGCGGAGGGACAAAATTACAGAAAAAAAATATAAGGAGCTGAACGATCAGTTCACTCCCACACAAAAACACTGCAATTTTAACAGCGAAAAAAGACCCCGAAAAACCCGAAAATCACCCCCAAAAATCTCAATTTTAACCGTTAATCACCAAATTTTTTGCTAAAATCATGTTGAGAAGGATGATATCTAAGAACTACTCAAGAAAAACGGTAAATTTCTACACCTAAACACCATTTAATTCGAATTTTAGTGTTCTTGAGCTAATTTTTACCCAATTTGATTTTGATGCTTTTTAGTGTAATTAGACTTAAATTGTTTATGTATTATGCTTGTATAACCTAGATTGATGCTGTTTAACATGATTAGAAGCCTTAAACTTCAAATTTTGAATAATCTAGGGTTTGTGTTCTTGAGCAATTTGGGGCTTTTTGATATAAACAGGTTATGGCCGATTTTTGTCATGAATTGTTGCTAAATTGAGTAGTGTAACATGTCTAGGTAGTTAAATGATCCAAACTTTGAGCCTAAACATGATTTTGAGAATTAAAGTGGACTTTTTCAAGTCCAAAATTCATGAACTTGATTTTTGAAAGATAATGCCATTTGAGACTTGTTTATTTGCTAGTAATGATTATTTTGACATGTTATTTGAGTTGAATGTTTATGAACTTGGCGAAAATTTTCGTATATGCTTATTTGAAAAAGTGTAGATTTGATAAAAATGTGAAAATAAGCTTAAGTTTGATGTAAATTGATAATGTCATTGTAATTATTTTGATTGATGATTTTGCTGACACTAATGCATATTTGGATGCACAAAATTTGTGTTTGATGTGTTTTGCAGAATGAAAGGGGTGAATCTTCATCCCAAGCCCGTCATGCTCCTGCTGAGAACTTGGAACAACAGGAGGTAGATAACTACTACAAGCAGGATGTACCTCATCCAGTCATGACCTTTTCAGATATGCACTTGGAACAGTTGCACCCGAACCTGAGATTTGACAGACTTTGGATAGATTATCCAAAATATCAACGGGGTTTGCATACTCTTCATTCCAAGGTTGTTGAGGTACCAAGGGTCATAGAATGGGGACCCTTGGAAGCTGTAGAATTGGCCGGGCCAATTAGGGAATTACTGGTACAGAGGTATGGTAATTCTTCTTTTAATGACTGGATATGTTTATTCACCATGCGCAGACCTGTATATAAAGTATGGTGTGAAGAGTTGTTATGTAGTATAGAGTTGAATGATCGGGTAGCTAGTTTAACCGATCGTTCTTTTATTAGATTTTTGTTAGGCGGTTCGATGCGCCACATGTCTTTACTGGACATGGCTCAGGCTTTACGTATATATACGCCTGAGGAATTAGCGTCTGCCGATTGTAGAGGATTGATACTAAACGGTAGGAAAATAGATGAAAATTTTGATACACACGGTGTGTGGAGTCAAATGACAAGCCATCACCGTTTTAAAGGAGGAAACTACTCTTATTTGGATATAGATAGAGCCGAATTAAGAGTAATACATAGGTTTTTAGCTAATTCGATTACACAAAGGGGTAAAAACAAAGAAAAGGTAAATGAACAAGATTTGTTTTACCATATGTGTATTCGAGACCCACACAGCGCTGTAAGTATACCATATTGTGTGGGTTATTATTTATCAGCTATGGTTCGAGGGATGCGTCCACATAGCATAATAGGAGGTGGTATTTTTATTACTTTGATTGGTGAATATCTCGGTGTGGATATAAGTCGGGGGGGATTATTGGTAGAAGAGCCGGAACCCCGCGACACTATAGGTTTAAATGTATACCATGGTGCTAAAGTTTTGAAGCGGCGAAATAACGCCGCAGTACGATACAATGGTAGACATCCACAGGTAGAGAGAAACCAGGAACAAGGTAATGTAGGAGGGGGGAATGAGAGGCAAGAAATGCATAGGTTTATAGCTTCTCAGGAATACGAAAATGCTAGACAGAGAGCATTTGAAGATTGGCAAGTTCATCAGAACCAGATCATAGCGCA